>NC_059113.1:84336602-84571602 GCF_020740685.1 Jaculus jaculus | reverse complement strand
GGGAGGAGGACTGGTTTTGTAAAAAATTTATATATATGTGGTTATAAACTAAGGTTTGGGAACAAAAACAAAAGCGAATAATTGCAAGGTTAATCCTGGACTCTGTTGCTGAGATTTTTTTTTTTAATTGTCTTATTCCATACAAAATAGAAAGGAATTTGAAAGCAACACAATGTTAGAGGAAATAGAACACTGTTCACCTCCCACAGAGATTAGATGGCAGAATTTAATTTTAGGTATACATGTGCTCCTTAGAGGATGAATAATGAGTAAGAAAATAAAGTTGAACTCATGGAAATATACTACAGTCTGATAAAGAAGAAACCCTATCTTGAAAGTGAAAGGCAGAGTGTACCTCTTAAAAATGATTTATTGTAGCAATATTTTAGAAATCCATTTGGTATTTTAATAAGATTCAAGAAGGCTCAATGAATACTAGCACAGACATAAGGAAAGAACATCTTTGCTATTAAATAAGACCACAGATCTTATAAGTAGAGAAACTAGCTAAAAGAAGAGAGTTTTGTTTTAAAATAGGATGCAGCAATTGAAATACCCAAGGGAAAGTTATAAACAAACGAAATCATCCCATCCAGGGCAAGATTCTCAAAGCTGGCATTTGAGACTTGGCCATTACCTCTGCCCCACAAATACAATTCTTCCATTTGCTCTCTAATCACAATGGATCCAATTCTGAGCAGATAATTAGATGACCTCCTTCAAGCCCAGGGTTTGATCTTCCTTGTGTCACTTGGTCTCACTGTTACACACAGTTGGACTGATGTGAACATGATCCTATCTATAGTAAAATGTTGGGGGTAGTAGCAAGTGATTGAATGAAAGAGCAGTTGTTCATAAAGCATTGCGAACACTTAACAATTAGACCTTGTTGACAGCAAATCGAATCAGACTGGCCTTCTGAATAGTAATGCAGATACAGTGAGAAGTTCACTATAAGAGAAATGATTTTGGTTTCACATGAAAAGAAATGGGAAAATTAGTGATCAATATCTATCCAAAAAAAGAAAAATCATAACAATACTAATGATACATACATGTATATATTTGTATAATTATAACTTTGTGAAAAAATAAAGAAATGAATTAAAAGTAATAGCATGAGCTTATGGGCAAAGTTAGTCAAATTCAATTTATGTCCAGTAATCAATTATGCTTCCTTTATTTTTTTATGAAATAAAATTAGAGCTATTTAAATTTAGGAAGGGAAAGGTGTGGCCTAAGAAAACAACAACAAAAAGACTAATATGCTCTGACATTTCCATTGCAGCTTTAATTGCCAGGACTCAACAGAAAAAAATGTTCATAAGTTTTAAATATACAACCTGTGACTCTAGGTTTACAGCAATTTGTCTTTTCAGCCGCTTTCACCTTGAATAATCATAGAAGACAGGAAACACATATTGCAAAAACTGCACAAGGATAAAACAATAGAGTACATCAAAACTATTTGACAGCTACAATGCCAAGTATCACACTGGTGACGACAAATACGTATGCTTGAGCTTCTCTACCACAATTTCTTTGTAAAACCCTTAAAGCAAAGAACTTGGAAGTACTAACGTGATGAATCAATGAAGCCCTGAGACGCAAGTTGCCCACGTACCATGACCTTGGCAGAAAAACCTGTGGAAGAGCTCTATTGTATGCAAAATAATCCCTTCTTTGTAATGACTCACATGTTTGCTCCCACCCATCCTCCCACAGTCAGTTATATGCGATTTGTCTATGTCCAAGAATATGCCCAAGACAGTGATCAGAACAAATGCTTTATCTTTGGGATCCTATCCACTTCCAATATATCTTTTTCAAGGAGATAACTAGAACCAATTACAAGAATTCATTTACCAGGCAAGAGCTAGCTCTCCCACCTTAAGTGAGATTGGTTGGGATGATTCTCAATGGCCTGGCTCCACCAGGAGTGAAAAGGGACGTGGAGCTTTTCCAAAGGGGAACCTGATAAAGACCTAGAAAAGCATACTGGCCACCTCCCTAGTAGTTCTGCTTCCACAGTAAAAGAAAACAACTGTAGATATCAAGGTGACTGTTCTAATCTGGGATACATATATGTGAATGACTCCAACCAATGGTCACTGAAGTAAGGAAGGACACTTATGCTCGAAACAGTGAACTCATGCTCATTCAAACTATCCCAGTGACATTTGAAAATCAGGATTGCTCTCTCCTGACTTACGACAAAACATTATTATCTTTCACCTATAAGAATGGTTTGCTACTGAATAGATCCTGAGGCCAGAAGTACATTTGGCATCCCCTAAAGGCACCCAGTGGCTCTGTAGTACTAATCTTTGGCCATGTCTACCCCCAGAATGAACTGATTAATGTACTCTAGGATTTCCATGAATGCACAAACAAGCAAAAACTCTAAATTGCCCTCCAATTTGCCTGTGTCATCGGTGTATCAGAAGTGTTTTTCAATGGGATAATCACTTAGCTTCCACTTTTATCCCATCCATTGTTCTAGGAGATGCCATTTGGCATATAGAAACCCTACCTAAATACACTCAAAAGGCTTTAAATGAAGAAGCCCAGGAAATATTCCTTCTTAATTCTGAGGTTCAAATGATGAGAAAGGCAATTATACAAAATTATATGGTTTTAGAAATTCTCACAGCAGTTCAGAGTGGCACAAGTGCTGTTATCAAAGTCAAATATTACTTATGTATTCCTGATAATTCTGTTAATTCTCATCTGCTTAATAAGGCATACACGAACAGATTCAGACTGTTTGACACCACTGTGCCATTTGGGGAAGAGACGTGGAAGTGGGTTTCAGAAGTTTCATAGTGGAAGGAAATTATACCCACTATAATTCTCATAGTGATACTGCTAATCTTTGGATCTTGTACGCTTAACTGCTGTTTTAACTTTATCCCTTTTCATTTACAGTCAACCAATACTGAGATGGTGCTGCAACAATGTCATTTCATTGACTGGGTTTCCTTAACCACCTTCTAAAGACTGAAATTTACAATAATGGGAATCCCAAAGAAGCTAATAAATTGCCACTTCTAATATGGCTACAAACTGTCCTGACCTCGCATTATTAAGTGTCACATGTTACTGGTCTGGTGCCCTAGATATGACCGACAGTTCAGGTTGCCGTTGGACATAGGCAGGGCCCTGGGTTGAAGCAAGCCTAAGCTGACAACATACCTCAATGTATACTTCCATCTTTATGTAACTAATGCTCCCTTATACATGTTCCAGCTCCATATGCCAAAAATATGCTCTAGTAAACAGAAGTTTGATCATCAGGCCTAAATGTCCTCCCATGGACTTTTGGTTAGCACTTCCTCCAGGAGAAGCCTGATTGTTGTGGCCTAACATCATCCCCTTATCAGCACAAAGAAGCCAGAACAGTTATCACCCCACATTCCTAATAGCAGTTATCATGGCTCTGGGAGGTGTGATTTAAACACTATAGTAAATGGGCAGTTTCATTGGCTAGCCAGACAGGTAGGGGAAGAGACCTTGATATATTCTAAATATATCAATAGAAGTCTAGTTTCCACTAGTGCTATTGGATTTTCTTGTTCTGGAATACTCATCTCCCAGAGAAGTCTGTCCTCTCTGCTGTCTTTTTCTCTTATTTTGAAATAAATTTTATCCTTAAAAATATAAATTTAAAGTAAAATAGAAAAACTAGTATAATTTGGTGAATAGAGCCATCATTAATAAATAAACATATATCAGTTTCTCCTTTTTTCTTGAAATGAAAACATAAAATAGGCTCACGCATGATGAATCCATCTGTTAATATGGGCCTGGTGTAACTTGTTTAGTTGTGTAACACGTCTTCTATTTATAGTTTTATTATTCTTGATTTTTGTTAAAATTTCCTTCCCTACAAAAATATAGATTTCTATGGAAGGAGAGATGGCTTAGCAGTTAATGCTCTTGAATGTGAAAACTTAGGACCCAGGTTTGCTTCCTTAGTGCCCACATAAGCCAGATACACAAGTTGGCACATGTGTCTGGAATTTGTTTGTAGTGGCTAGAGGCCCTGGCATGCTCATTCCCACCCCGTGTTGAATAAATGAATAAAAATAAAATATGTTTTAAATACAAAAACATATATATAGAGAGATTTCTATACAAGAGTTAGCTATGTCAACTCTAGAAGACATGGCACATTTGAATTGAAATGTTATTACTCTTTGGATGTGTGGTCTAGTAATTTCTAGTTTATCTTATAAATAGTTCATATCAGTAGGATACAGTCATATATCAAAAAATGTGTAATCTGGTAAAATATGGTAAAGAAAAAAGTAAGAGTCTTTGAGTTTATGATCCTGCTACTCAGGAGTCTTAGGGATGCAGATCACAGGTATGCAATCAGTTTGAAACATATTGTTAGGACATGTTCTTATGAAGAAAATAAAGAAAGAAGAAAGAAAGAAAGAAAGAAAGAAAGAAAGAAAGAAAGAAAGAAAGAAAGAAAGAAAGAAAGGAAGGAAGGAAGGAAGGAAGGAAGGAAGGAAGGAAGGAAGGAAAGAAAAGAAAAGAAAAGAAAAGAAAAGAAAAGAAAAGAAAAGAAAAGAAAAGAAAAGAAAAGAAAAGAAAAGAAAAGAAAAGAAAAGAAAAGAAAAGAAAAGAAAAGAAAAGAAAGGAAGGGAGGGAGGAAGGAAGGAAGAAGGAGGGAAGGAAGGAAGACAGAAATAAAGAAAAAAAGGAGGAAAGAAAGAAGAAGCAAAGAAAGGAGGAAAGATCATTCTCAGTGAACTTACGCAATCACAGAAAGAAAATTGTTGTATAGTCTCACTCATGTACAGCACCTAACCTAAATCTACCCAAGATATCTTACCCAGCAAGCAGCTCATGGACTAGACAATAGGATGGGTGGAAAGGGAGGGGAGGGCAAGGGAAGGGGGTGAGAAACACAAATCTAGACCCAAACAGCAATGGTATCATAAAATTCTACATACTAAAAGGCAAACCAAATGGCTGAACCTTCACCAGGCCCTTAGAGGGAACATCTGAGCCACAAGACACTGGAGAGGATATGATAAAGATAGACCTTAATCTTCTACAGCTTCTCTCTCTCTCTCCTTCTCTTTCTGTCTCTCTTCTCTCTAACTCTTTTATATTAGTTATATTTCTCTTCCTTTTCTTAGTGGGCACTGACCTGTAACTCCCAGTACCAGCATGTGGTTATCATCCGCAATGAGCTTATGATCAGAGAGACCACAAAGGTTTCCTAAAAGACAGACAGATTTCTGTCAGAGTACTTGATGACCCACCAAAGGTTAGTGATAAGATCCTAGTTCTGAAAACACCTTATGTGGTTGACATGTAAAATGGAATGACACGGCTGTAAGCTGGAAGAGAGTCGGTCCCCAGACAGTCAGCATATCTAGGGCTAGAAGGTGCTACTTGGGCCACTGGGGAAAAATTACCAATATATGTCCAAGCAACTCATGTTCTAATCTACTTAGTGGCAAATAATCTGTCATGATGCTCATACAAGTGCAATAGTGGCACACAGCCATGGTAGGAAACCAATTGCTCTCGATTTCGCTAACTGATCCCCTCAGTGGTACAGGACCCATAGCTGGATCTTGAAAACAAATAAGAACCATATCCAAACATAAGCCTGCTCTCCATTATCAAACTACCACAAATCATGGACTACAAGAGGGCCTAAACCTATTAAATTCTCTAAAAAAAAAAAAAAAAAAAAAGTTTTATCTCATTTGTCTGTTGCTAACTTACTCTCTGTTGGAGAATCTGCTTCTCCTTTTCAGGTAGGTGTAGATCCAAAGGAGAGAGCCACCCCATCATACCTCAAAAGGGCCCTGGTTGAAACCAAGAATAATTGGTGAAACAAGCAAGGGTGCTGTTTACTTGGTGAACCTGGTACCAGCACAAGGGTGAAGGAGATCAACACAGAGAAAAATCAACTTCTACCAAATCAGATATCCAGAGACCCCCCCCCCCAACACCTCATCGTTAAAGCATACCAAAAATGAAAGACATTGGGTCATGATATGAAGCGACATTTATCCCACCCATAACTGTGGGCTAACTCCAGAAGGCATGACCCATATACCTCAACAAGGAGGGGTCGGGGGAAGGGTAGGACATGGATGAGCCTAACAATGGTACCAAATTGACTGTCTTTGCTAAGTACAAAACTAATACAAAAAATATATGAAAAAAAAAAAGGAGGATGGAAAATGTGCATGAGAGGACAGAAGAATGGTAATACAAGAGAGAGAGCAAAAAGCAATAGCTTGGGGAAAAATACTTATTTTTTTTTTCATTTCCTCTAATGCTATCTGCTGTGATAGAAACTCCATATCATCTTTATATTTACATGCATTTCATACCTACCCTGTGAATTTGGAATTGAATACACATTTAATGAGTGGGCCTACTAGACATGGAAAATTAATATTTTCAGCAAATACTTTAATTACTATTTAATATATTTTAAAATCATACCAGTGTCTTTTTAAATGTGCTGCATTTGTCTGTATGAGGAGTAAATTAAAGGAAGTTATTTAGGTTATATTTTCCCTATAGGTCCCAATTTCATAAGTACTTATTTTTGGAAATATAGAATACTCTAAAATAAAATATTTTAGGCACAATACAAGTAAGTGCTTTATTTCAATACTAAATATACAAAATTAAAATAAAATGGATCTTTCTTCAATGAAATAAAAATAAATAGGGCATGTCTGAAAAGTGATAGTCACCAAGAGTTCAAACAGTTGGGTGGTATTTATAATTGGATTGCTTATTTGCCCATTAAAATTGTTAAGAAATGCATACAAGTTTTATTAGCTTAGTAGTATTTCTTAAGTTACACTTGCCTTATCTCATTAGAAGAATAAACTCTATTAACCAAGCATATTTCATTAATAAAATGTCTTAGAAATCTCATGGTTTTTACTCTTTTAAACTACTTATTTCAGATGTACACAAACCATGATAGCTAACTTACTGATTTTTGAGTCAACACTTTTGAATGTTAATTGATTTGATTATTACTTAAATGTTATTAAGTGACCAAACACTCAAGAAATAATTCAATATTCTCCTTTAAAAAGTAATCATTCACCTGTATCCTAGATATTTCTCTTCCTTCACTAATTTCTTCAAATACTGCATTGATTATTTTATAGAAAGTTTGTTCTATTTACAAACTATTTTTTGACATATGCTAAACTAAAGTAGAGAGGAAATAAAAACTCTTGAATTAATTTGGTTTATCCTCTAACTAGTGAAATGAATTGCTGAACTTAGGATAAACTCTTTGAGAATAAAACCAAGAGGAAATTGGTCAATATTTTAGCATCAGTAAATGGTGGTTGAGTATGAAGGATGAGTTCATAGTACACTTATTTGTATAAAGGATGCAGAAAGAAGCCAATACAGACAAATTTCTTTGTATAAAGGAGAAGAGAGACTGTGATGGGTTAGGATTTGGGAAGTGATGCCAGGAAAGTAAAATACAGGGACAAAGTTGATATTGTCAAATGGGTATAGATTTTCACAGACCGGGAGACCTTGATGGCTATGTGTAGGTAGTCTTCTGTGACAGTGGCAATTTCTTCCTAAATGTGGCATGGTTAATATAAAATATTGAAAGCATTCAGCTGGTTATATTTAATAAAAATGATTTGTAAGAGAACTGCATCTAAAAGCAACGGGTAATTAATAGGCAATTTCAGGAAACAAGAAGAAAGAAGCAGGTGATATTGACAAATCTAATTGGTTTAGTTTTAAATGATATGGAAAGCAAATACAGGATAATAACGAAGTAGAAATACTTGGTATTGATTGTATCATGCCTTTATTATAATAAGTAACTTCTTAAATCACATTAGTAATACAAAGGTTATCCCACAATATTTTTGCATTTAAAATATTGCAGCACATTTTGTCATAAAATATCACTTACAAACCAGCATAGCTATGCAAGAGGTTAATAAATACATGAAAATGTGCTCAATATCATTAGTGATTTATGGCCTCTTATTCTGAGAAATTCTGAAGAAATGGCATTCTATTTTCAATATGGCTGTAGGGGGAATATTCTTTTGGGAAGTGCCTCACTTAAGACAGAGAACAAGGAAGAATCTGAAGTATTTAAGGACAGAAGGTAGGATTTTAATTCTAGAATACAGTCCCAGATTCTATAGTGAATGGAAATTTTATGGAATGGGGGAAAAAACAATTGAAACACAGTAACAAAATGAGGGAACAAGATCTTATTGGCTATTTCCATAGTCCCCACATAGGATATTAACAAAGAAACAAAAAATATTAAATCCTACTACTCATGTAGGCATGTGCTGGCCTTTCCATCTTACTGTGTGAAGGGACAGTTCTGTGTTGCATGGAGGCACGGATCATGTTGTTTAAGACAGGAGATTCTTGGATTGGTGTTTACTGTGTGTCTATAGATGGTCCAGAAGGCTTGAACCATCAAGCAAACAAGTTGGAGCCAGTGGACCATTCAGTGGGATTCTTCCAGAGCTTGAAACTGTTCTGTGTTAATAATGTTGGCAATGCCATTGTTTATTTGACTCCGCAGTTACATAAAATAGCTGTGAGGTATCTTTTTATTTGTACTTATTTCTTATATAGAGGATTTATAAAACAGATATTAAATAAAAGAATTATAAATCATATCTTTGGATTTTTCAAGTAATAGCTAAGATACTCATCTTAAGGTAATTTCTTTTAATAAATGTTTGGCTTTTTGTTTGGAAGGGATTTGTTTGCTTCTACTTTGGTTCTGTTTGGGGGCTGGTAGGTTGCTACAAGGTAGTAGAGCAAAACCATAACATAATGTTTCATTTCTTCTAGAATTCTGTATTCTAATCAAACTGTTTATTGTAATAATACACTTCTCAATTGAGTGACAAACTGAATATTGAAGTCACTTTCTTGAGTTAAGGACGTAGCTTAGTGGTATAGCACTTCCGTAGAATTTGTTAAGGTCTTATTTTAATTTGCATAAGTAAGTTCTACCCTTTAAAGTGACTTTTGATAATTATAAAATTAAATAACGACTATTAATCATCATTAAATAAGTGATGTCTGATTTGACTTTTTGGATTTATAAATGTTATATTTTTAAATATAAATTTTAATATATACAAATTTTAGTTTTTATAATATATATACATTTTAATATATATGTGTAAAATTTGAATATCATACAAACACACACACACACACATATACATATATATACACACATACATATTGTGGAACAGAATGTTCTTTCTTTATAAGGCATGATATTTAGACAGGTAATTTATTTTATTCTCTAATATTTTCCTAATTTTAAAAAATGTATTTATTTGAAAGCAACAGACAGAGAAATAGGGAGAGAGAGAGGGAGGGGGTGGAGAATGGGTGCACCAGGGCCTCCAGCCCCTGCAAACAAACTCCAGACACGGGGGTCCCCTTGTATATCTGGCTAACATGGGCCCTGGGAATCCAGCCTGGAACTGGGGCTTCACAGACAAGTGCTTAACTGCTAAACCATCTCTCCATCCCTATCCTATATTTTTGTAGAGAATTACATAGAAGCACTCTAGATGGAAATCACTAGATTCATAAATAGCAGTAGTAGAGTGAACCAAGTTCTGGTAATAGGGAACCAGCTATTATACCCCAAAGCCCATCCCCAACAACACATCTCCTCCATCAAGGTTCCACCTCCTAAATTTCCATCCACTGGGAACCAGGTGTTCAAAGCACATGAATTTTGTGGGGGACATCTGATTCAAACCATGACAGCTGGCATTAGTGTTTGAAAAGAAGGGTAGTTAATTTTATGCTGCCCGCCTCCGCCTATGGCACTCTGCGTCCCATGGGTACCAAGCATGTCTTTACCTACTGCCATCCAGACGTTGAATCCGTTTTCTTAGAAATCCCAATCCTCATAAGCCAGGCCCTGTTCTTTATGAATTACCTGATGTGACTTTTCTCTTATAGCATCAGAAAACTAACACAAAAACCAGCACCTTCGATAACCTAAGCCATCACATTGCTATTCAAATCCAATTATATCTGATTTTTCATAATGCTCCTAAATACCTTCTAAAAAAACTAAAGTGTCACAGTTTTGGGAGGCTAACATGTACTCCAGGATGGTGACCTGCCTCTACTCCCTATTTGTTAACCTGGTTGGGCCTCTGAAGATATTATAAGGGGACATAATATGTGACAACTGGTCAATAGAGAGCCACTGACTGGATTCTTAACTGCTCCTTGGTATGTCTTTCTATGTTTTCCATATTTTATTCATAGTCTGCATGTGTTTCCAAATAAAATATGTGCAGTTTGACACCCTCTTAGCTGGCTTACATCCTTGACCTCCCCATCCTGATGCAATGTCCAGTGACAGCCATTCCACAAGAGTTAGGGAAGTTTGATGTTTAATCTTGGCTGTTAAGACAATCTGTGATTGACTAAGAAATTCTCCTGTGAATGGTGATTTTAGGGCACTTAGAGGAAGGATTACCTGAGCAGGTAAGAATCTGTCCCAGTGTAAGTGGTACTTTATGGTAAATGACCTACATGCAAAGACTTTGGAGTTAAAAGCAGTGTTCTTTCTGTACACCTTGCATTTTGCTGGTGAATGAGTCTACCTTTATTGTGTCATTGATGCTGCTACTGCCAGTAACCTTAACCTACATCAAACCACCATTTTTTTTTCAGCCTTTCAACATGAAAAGGACATGGGCACGACCAGTATGACTCTAGGAACCTTCCATGCTTTCCACACCAGATTGTGAATGCCGTCAAACAGAGTCTTAGTCTGACCGGCTGCCAGGTTCTCAGCCTCTCAAGTATACAATAAGCCATTGTTGGACCATATAGCCCCCATCAATTGAAAGTAACGCCCCTTGTGTAAAATGTATAACCTAGTTCTATTAGTTCTGGTTTGAGAGAGTCCTGTCTAAAACAGAAAGCGCTTTCAGTCTTCTTAGGGCTATATCCAATATAAATGTCAACACTACAACTACCTCATAACACAACAATAGCAGTGGTGTTCACAACTAAATTTTTTGGCTTGGTGTATATACATAATCCTGTTCTGAGGGTCCTGATTGCTATATTTCAGCACAAATAAGAGTGATATAAGCTTTTGTCTTGGATTAATTACAAGGACAATGTGATGTCCATTTTAATACTTTAGGTTCCCATTCCTCAGTTCCCAAGATTTTATTTTTATTTATTTATTTATTTGAGAGAGAAAGAGGTGGAGAGAAAGAGAATGAGAGAGACAATGGGCATGCCAGGACCTTCAGCCACTTCAAATGAACTCTAGACACACGTGCCACCTTGTTCATCTGGCTTACATGGGACCTGGGGAATCAAACAATAGTTCTTTGGCTTTTCAGGCAAACGCCTCAATTGCTATGCCATCCCTCCAGCTCCCAAGACATTCCTTTTAAGTGAGTCTTAACTAGGAAAAAAGCACAGTTGTCATAATAAGTTATTCACTATTGTTATATTTGATTTTTTATATTTATTTATTTGAAAGAAAGAATTATGGGGAAGAGAAAGATTGGGAGAATGGGTACATCAGGGCCTCCTGCCACTGCAAACAAACTCCTGATACATGCCCCACTTTGTAGATCTGATTCTATGTGGGTATTGGGAAATCAAACCTAGGCCATCAGAGTTTACAAACAAGCACCTTTGACAGCTGAGCCATCTCTCCAGCCCTGGTTTATTTTTTTACATCATTCTCAAATATAGAAGTACAGCATTTTAACCCAGAATTAAAAGTAATCCCCACATGTGTTCTTAGATCCCTGTTTGACAACTTCCATTGACCTCGTGACTCATAATAATAATTACAGGCAATATACAAAGATAGTAGAGTTGTAGGAAAGAGTACTTCAGGTAGTAATTACATCAACATATTATCCATTTATATCTGCATTCATTTTCTTCTGTAGAAAATATATGCACATGAATAAAATTTCCCAGGCTGTCTTCTCTGAAAATGAATGATCATATAAGAGTAATTTTTGATAAAACACCTAAATAGTCAGTGCATTTCAACAACATATTGTAGCCAGAAGAACAACATTGCGTTTCTCAGATGAACTCTGAAGTGGTACTAATGTAACTCCTCTTGGGAAAAGACTGTGTCTTGGCTAGAAAGGAATACCCCAAAGAACCATGGATTTGAATGCCAATAAGTACCCAGCAGGATATTCTATGGAAGCAATGCCAGGTCCAATAAGCATCTCTGAGCATGGATGAGGCTGAAGAAAAAAGGCAGAGAGGACAGTAATTGCCATGACATTACTCCAGAATTCCTGGAGAACCTCTAGGCAAAGAAGACAAGATGGGGTCCTCCATCTTAACAGGACATTTTTCCCTTATGGATAATATGTAATGCATTCATCAATCTTAGCTCTGAGCACAGAGGTGCATACCTGTGGTATGCTCTCAAAGATGTAGCCATGTTTGTGCATTATTTCAGTTAACATTGTATGTCCTAGCTTATTCTCTTTTATTATTCAAATTCATTTAAAACACTGTATGCATATTTATCTTTTCCCTTTAATCTCTTAGTCCTTTTGTTTTCACAATCTCACAGTTAATTTTTGTTAGCTGATTTATCTTTTTCTTACTCTGGTACAAGCCTTTTATCTCGTGTTTACTTTGCTCTTACATTACTTATTTACCCAGTTTCCTCTTATCACCTTAGGCTTTACTTTAATTATTGCCTCTTATATTATCTATTTTTCATTTTGCTTTTTAATTTTGTATTATCTTTTGTCTTTCTTATCTTTTATTTTAGTTTATTTTAACATAACAAGCAAATAGTTAGCCAGGGAGTTTGTTCTCCGTCACCCTGTGTTTGAGTTTTCAGAGCATGGTCCTCTTATGGTAGGAAGGCAGAGTTGTGCAGCAGCTAAAGACATAATCCCAGGAACAAAACAAACCTTGACTCACAGTAAAACTGTTCTGTTCAGGTTGTTATCTAATCCTTGGCACTTGAAATTTCCCCTTCTATGATAATGAATTTCAAATGGTATGTGTATTCATTAATTTGTAATATACTTATTTATTTCTCCCTAGTCCCCTAGTCAAAGGACTAGGATATAGATGACATCCAATTCTAGTCAAAAAGAATGAGAACCTTTTGGTGCAATTTATTTTATAGAAACTGAAGTCTATCACTATTAAGTACATGGCATTTATGTCAAATTTTTGAGATTTCAGGGTGAAAACATGAATTCTGGTAAGCACAACAAACCGCCAGTCCACGATATGCTAAGAGACAGTATTTCTCAAAATCAGAGAAAAGAGGTTTATTAAATGTGGTCACATTGGGAGAAGTAAAAATTAAAGATCAGTGACCCATATGAATCTCTGGGGTGCTGACATGATCTATCAATTTAAATTAAGGAATAAATGGGATAAGGGGCAAAACATATCACAAAACAATCTTGGTCTTGGTGTGTTCTCTTTGATCATGTTCTTAGCTCTGATGTTGCAAGAATATCCAAAGGAGTGCTGATAACATGATGTCAGTGAAAGCAAGGCAGAAAAACAGACACAAATTGAAAGCAAGTATATCAGACTTTCCTCCTGCTTTTAAGTACCCTGTGGGTCCAAGTGAGGTGCCATTGCTTCGTGGCAGTTTGTGGATGCCTGTTTCATCATTTATAGACCAAAGATTGGATTTCCTAATTTCAGCATTCTCCCCCATCCAGCTACTATAGTTTACCTCATCTTGGAAAGAAAAAGAAGGAATCTTGGAGCTGTCTTTGAATCCTGAATTTCTGTTAAATTAACCTGAAATAGAAGAAAAGCTAGCTTTCATTTGATTCCTCTATTCTTAGTATATTTGTCAGCTTGAAGTTGCCACGATAGTAATGAGGAGGCACAGTCTAGCCAGAGGCGGCACCACTGTTGTACATTCACTGTACTTCCTGTTTAGTGCCCAGTGTCCCTACTGAAAAATTGTACTATGAAATACTGAGAACCTAAACTCAATGTTTCCTTTTTAAATCCCCCTTTTTTTAGGTGACCCCACACAAGATGATGGTTTTATGATGATGTTTTCTTCATCATGTCATTATGCATTATTTGCTCTTCCTCCCTCCATGTCCCCTCCTATCCCTCCCACCATATGACTCATTTTATTCATTCCCCTAGATATCTCCTGACATGAGTATTCAATGATTAATTCAATTATTATTGTTGAATTAAGCATTCATTCATTCATCATTGAGTTAATATTTCTTTTTCCTACTCCCTTAAGATTGCTTCCTTATCTCTAAATGCTCCTTATTATTTACACACACATACACACACAAAAACACATAAACACAAATAAAAATAATTTTAAATATAGGTCCCAAATATAACACAAATGTGGTATGTGTTTTTTTTCTGAGAATGGCTTATTTTTCCTCTACATAACAAATATCATCTTGATATATTCACACAAAATTTAACTTAGCATGCATTACACAGTTTTTATCCATTCATATGTTGATGGAAAACTAGACTACTCTTATTTCCTGGCTATCATGAGTAGTGCAGCCATATGTAGGAATGTCCAAGTATTTCTGGAATGTTGATTCAGACTCTTTCAATTATGTATTTAAGAGTTAAATATCAAACCCATATGATAATTTCATATTTAGGTTTTCTTTTGATAAATCATCATTCAACTTTACTGTTCATCTAACTTTACTGGTGTAATCAGGTTTGGATTGCTGGCAGACATCACCAGACCAAGAGCAGCTTGTGGGACAAAAGGGTTTATTTTGGTTTACAGAATCAAGAGGAAGATCCATGGTGTCAGGAGAAAAATGATGGCATTAACAGAGGGTGGGCATCTCCTCCTTGCCAACATTGGGTGGACATCAGCAATAGGACAGTGTGTCAAACACAGTCAAGAGGAAACTGGTTACAGTACCTATAATCCTGACCCCAACAATACCCTGTTTCTAGGAGGTTTTAACTCCCAAATCTCCATCAGCTAGGAACCTAGCATTCAGAACACCGAAGTTTATGGGGAATACCTGAATCAAACCACCACATTTTGCCCCTGGCCCCCATAAACTGATAACCATCCATGATGTAAATTGCAATGTATTCAGCCTAACTTTTAAAGTCCTCATAGTTTTATCAATCAAATGATTTATCAATCCAAATGATGTTTAAACTCTCTGGTAATCCAAGGTCTTTTAAATGAGCCATAATACCAAAACAAACAAACAAAAAATCCCTCCGAAACACCACAATCGCACAGAATTAACACACACACACACAAAAAAAATGGCATTGGGCATAGCAAAGAAATATTCAACCAAATCAAGATTTATACAGGGAAAACACCAAACTCTGTAGCTCCAAGTCCAGCAACTCTAGTCAGTAATGAGTCTGATTTCTATTGTGACTTTACCAGTTTACATTTCCACTAGCAGTGAACAAGGCTTCTTTCCTAACATTCTCAACAGCATTTCTTATCACTTGTTTACTTAATGACTGAAGTGAGCTAGAATTTCAAAGTAGCTTTGATTTGAATTTCCCTGATACACAAGGATGTTGAAAACATTTCGAAGCATTTATTAATCACTTGCATTTCTGCTTTTGAGACTATTAAATTCATTAGTCCGTTTATTGATTGGGTGATTATAATTTTATTAATCTGCTAGCAGATAAATGAGAGAGAGAGAAAAAATATGATAAACATGTTAGAGTCTCTTTCCACTATCAGTTATCTTCAGATTTATGCACCATTTTGTCCGTTTGGTTTTAGGTAGATACTGGGGAATCAAACATGGAACAGATGGCTCCCCAGTTGCCTGATTAGGAGATTTTGTTAGTAATTCATTTTTTTACTTAAATATTTTAGATAGTAATCCTCTGTCAGATATGTAGTTATCAAATATTTTTTTTCCTATCCTATAGGCTATCTTTTTATTTCATTAATTGTTTCCTTAGGTGTGTAAGCTTTTCATTTCCATGTCATCAAATTCATCAGCATTTGGGCCAATGCCTATATCTTGAAAAGTGTTCTTCTAATAGTTTTAATATTTTAGCTCATACACTAAAGTCTTTTATCCATTTTGAATTATTTTGTGTGCAGGGTTTATTTTATAAACATTTTAGTTATTTATTTGAGAGAAGGGGAGTAAGAGAAAGAGAAAGTGGCAAATATAAAGAGAATGTGTATGCAAGGAGCTCCAGGCACTGCAAATTAATTCCAGACACATTTGTTACCTTGTGCATCAGGCTTATGTGGGTGCTAAGGATTCGAACTGGGGTCCTTTGGCTTTTCAGACAAATGCTTTAACTATTAAACCATCATCCAACTCTTCACTTGCAAATAGCTAAATAAAATATTAAAAGAAAGAATATCTTTCCTTTGATATATCTTTGCAAAAATTTTAGTGGGTTTGATGTGTGAATTTATTTTTGAATCCACTCTTCTATTCCATGTTTTTTCTAGCTCAATCCTGTTTTGTACCAATGTCATGCTGCTTTCCTTTTGATGATATCTCTATAATCTAATTTTAGATCAGGTGTTACAGTACTTCTAACATCATTATTTTTGTTAGGGTTTATCTTGTCTGTTCAGGAATTTTTGATTCCATTGAAAATTTTAATTTGTTTTCTAGGTCTATAAAAATGTCCTTGGAATCTTGTTGGATAGGGATTGTATCAAATCCCTTGCTCAGTTTAAAAATAATAGCTATAGCCACAATATTAATTATGCCAATTCATGGGCCTGGGAGATCTTCCTATCTTCTAGTGTCTTTCTCAGCTTCTGTCTCAGTGTCTTAATGGTTTCATTACAGAGTTTTCTCATTTCCTTAGTTAGATTTACTGCCATGTAGTTCCATTTCTGTTTCTCTTTATATATTTATAAATATGTTAAAATTAAAGAAAAACTTTATGAAATTTACATAATCTACAACTACTGCCTTCTTTCCCTCCTCCTTTAACCCTGTCCATTGAACCACAATTTACATCTTACTATTCCCTCTTCTACTTTAATGACTTTTTGCCTTCCTCTGTGGTCTATAAGATCTGTTGATGGGACCAATATCATACAGGCCTTGTACAGATATCTGCAGCCTCTGTAGAGTAATGAACACAACTACTTTGTGTCTATAAGGCAAGTCTCCAAAGCACTCCTGCCTGTCTTTTAATAAGCCCGTCTTTTGGCTCTTGTATTCTTCTTGACACTTCTGCTCTAGTCACTGAACCATTGCAGGGTAAAATAGAGATGATGCATTAAATAATGAACACTGAATTTTTACTTCTCCACATATTTGCTTTTGTACATATTTTAGAGGAAAAATCTCTCTGCTTTCCCCATCTAATGTAATTGGCTACAGGTGTGCCATATATAGTTAAGTTGAGGTATGTCCCTACTCTTTCTTGTGTTTTCAGTGCTTGCTTCATTCAGTTCAATAAAGACATATTGAACTTCTGAAGGATTTACCATTATTGTTGCCATGATCCTGTAATTGCTTTTTTTAGTTTGTGTAAGTGCTATGTTTTCCTCACTGATTTACCCATACTGAACCAACTTTGCTTCCATGGAATAAAAGAAATTGTTCATGGCGTATCAACATATTAATATGTTCTTGAATTTGGTTTGCAGAAATTCCATTGAGAACATTTGTGTCTAGGTTAATTTGAGTTTGTTTCAACAAATGTTGAATGCTTCCATAAAATGGAGGCTATGTTTAACTTCAATATATGTTCATTTTACCAATAACATGCTTCTCTGTAAAAGGTTTTAAAGACAGTTGAAAAAGTCAATCATTTGTGGAGTTCAACAAATCATTGCAACCAGGATCACAGTTGCTAATAATCAATTTATATTGCTAAGAATACAATTTGATATATCCTTAAAAATTTTATAAATCTTTAAAAAAATATTATTTGCACGTGTGTGTGTGTGTGTGTGTGTGTGTGTGTGTGTGTGTGCATTCCTAAGGGTCTCTTGCTGCTGCACATGAGTGCTTGTTTTTCTTTACAAGGGTATATAGGAAAGTGAACCTAGGTCTGCAAACTGAGTGGCAAGTGCCTATAACTACATAGTCATTTCCACAACACTCGAGTTTATAACCTCTGAGTAAAGTTGCCTATTTACATTTGTCACATAGTTCTTCAGAACAGTGTAAACAATTTGGAATATATTTATTTATTTGAGAGTGAGAGGGAGGAAGGCAGAGAAAGGAAGAGAGAGGAAAGGACAGGTAGAGAGAGAAAAGCCATGCCAGAGCCTGCAGCCACTGCAAATGAACTCTAGACACATGTGCCACCTTGTGCATCTGGCTAACATGGCTATTGTGGAGTTGAACCTGAGTCCTTTGGCCTCAAAGGCAAGTGCCTTAATTGGTAAGTCATCTCTCTAGCCCTGGATTCTTTTAAATTTAACTTTGATGTCTATTTGGTCCTCTGTGTATATATAAGTAAAGTTTTAATATCAGATGACATTTTCTGTAAAGAAGATATTTTAATAAATTATGGTGAGGTTTTATACAATATATGAAATGTCACAATCAAATATTGCCATTGTAGTCTAGTTCTCAGGCTTTTTAAATGAAATTTCTAATAGTGAGTTGACTTACATACTTTCTACTGACTGCTTTCTAAAAGTATTTGTCATACTGTGTTAGATTTTTGAACATGTTATTTTAATATGTTGCCCTCTTTGTCCTTTGACTTCTCAACATTCAAAACAATTATTTCTGCATCACTAACACTATCTGCCATGCCAACAGGCTTGTCATTTACAGACAGCTATATGTGACAACGTTTCAGAGACTTATGCTAGCATATTTTTGAGAACTTGTAATTAAAGCTTTCAAATTTGCTTAGCCTTTTGGAAATTACTGTTCTATGAATACAACAGGAGCATGCTGGCTCACATTTCCATGAGCTGCACTCCAGGTACAAATGTTATCAACATTTCTTTTAATGGCATATAATATGCCTTAGATGAAAATGATGAATTAATTTTATTTAGCTGCTTATTTTCTAAGTATATTCCTCATGCTTAATGCACTCCCTTCAGTTAATGAAATGAAGTCAGGATGGGTTCCAGAAAAGAATCAAAGTATTTCCAGGTGTAACTCTGTTTAATGCAGTTGACAAGTATAATTGCCCAATCATTGATCAACTTAAAGTGTTTCATATTTGGAACTTTAGCTGCAAGTATAATACCTAGTTACCTCATCAATTCAAAAGATTGTTTTGTAAATTATTAAGTTACTAGTAGTCAGTAGATAAGGAGCCCTTGGAAAAACTTTTTTTTATAATAAGAACACTTAAAACAATTATTTATATTAGTTTTTAATGTGTAGCTTACTACTGACCAAGAGTTAAGACAAGTTTAGCCTGCTTTAAGCATTGTATACATAAAAAATGTGAGATTTATTAACATTTTGAAGTAACTTTCAGGATTGTATGAATTTTGGAATGCAATCATAAGTGGGACTAAATTTGGAAATGTAATTTCATAAATAAATCGTGTATTTCTATGTCTCAATCAAAATGTGAGATTTGAAAGTCTCCATTCAATAAAAATAGAATGCTTATGAAACTTTGCTCAGAAAATAATTTGCTTTGTATTTGGTTTGAATTTGAAAATAATTGTCTATTTTGTTTGAACTATTAAGTACCAATAACAAGTCATTTTTTAATTTAAGAAGATCTAGACCATGAAGCTATTCAAAAATTAATTTCAGTTTAAATGATTCAAATTTTAATTGCTCAACTACAAGTCTTGCAGTGTTTTGAGACCAATAAGCCTAAAGTAGCTGATTACTATTCTCTAAACAAAAACAGGTTTTTCTTTTTGGTGAAATATTCAAATTTTCATTTTAATTGTTAGTGATTAAACTTTCCTTCCTAGTTTTGTATTTTTGTATCAGATGACTCATGCATGTGCAAACACACACACACACACACACACACACACACCACTCTTTGTCATTGTGATAGTTGTTTTTTTTTTTTTTTTTTTTTTTTTCCCATCATCTTGGTCTACTTGATTTTCACATCAGGAAATAGCTGCCCCATTTATTTTGTCTTCTGTCACACTTTCCCTTTCCTATTTCCTACTCTTTATTCCTTATGGAATTATAATGTGCATAGTTTTTATTTTGTTGGCATAAAACATAGGTCTGTCAGAGAGGACACAATAAGCCTGTGAATTAACAGAAATGATAGATCCATTCCTATGAGTGTTTTTGTTATTTACACCTAAAACAAATAGAGACATTCAGTCTGGGTTTTGAATAGTAGAACCAAATTACAGGGTGACCAGGATTTTTATATCTTTCCACACAGATATTTGAGTTTATGGTTATGATTTCAGGCTAAATGCTTCATGACAATTAATGATTTCACCTGTGACAAGCAACTTAAAATGTAGATAAGTAGGAATAAGGTGAATGGCAAAAACATTAGTACCCACAATTATGAAGCACCTTGAAAATACAATCTATTTACATGCAATTTGTCTGAAAATGACCACTCCAAACTGCAATAAAAATAGGAAAACACAATTTCTTAAATAAAGATACCCAGAATAGAATTCCATTTTGTTAAGGAGAAGCAAGAACATTAGGCTGATAGCAGTAAAGCATTTTGAAATAATTTGGCTTTTGCTACCTTGCTGCCAATACCGTGAATACTCCCCAGAATTGTAACTTGGTGTTTTGTCACAAGTTAGGAAATTGTACCACAAAATCACTTTTTCTGTTTGTAACAGATATCTTTCCTGAGAGAAAACCCCCAACTTAAGCAGCTTGCTGGTGGAAAAATAAATATTTTGGCTTACAGTTTCTAGAGAAAGTTCCGTCATAGCAGGGACAACATGACACACAGAGACATCAGCAGAAAGGCATTGCTCCCACTGTGCGCCTGCCCTGGAAGGTTCCACCTCCAAAGTTTAAACCAGCTGGGGATCATGCATGAGACTTAATTGTAAATACATGAGACTGTGAGAGACATTTTACATGCAAACCATCACGGTGATTTTTTCCCATGAAGATAAATAAGCTGATGTCTTCATAGAGTTTCAAGAACCTTGGGGTATTAACCAAGGAGTTAATTTAAAATTTATGGTCTTAAACCAGGTAAAATAAAAAAGCAATATGTAGAACTGAAAGTACATCAAAAACTAAAATGAATCCAGGTGTGGTGGTGTGCGCCTTTAATCCCAGCACAGGGGAGGCAGAGGCAGGAGGGTCACTATGAGTTCGAGGCCACCCTGACAATACATAGTGAATTTCAAGTCAGCCTGGGCTAGAGCTAGACCCTACCTCAAAAAAAAAAAAAAAAATGACATCCACCCCAAAAATTCAAAATTTAATCCACATAAACCAGGAAGAGTGCAAGCTCTGATGCTGGAGTAAAACTGTTAGCTAAACTAAACTACTCTGGCTTAAAAGTGAAATATGAGAGATTTACCCAAACACTAGAATATGAAAGGATACCTCAATTTATGAATAAATTGATGTTTATTTATGACAAGACCTATTGTGAGTGAAACATCAGCTTGAAACTAATTGAATGTATGTGTGTGTGTGTGATCTCCACATGTCCATATTAGGATTCTTAACATATTATTCTTGCCACAATAAATATTTCTATTTATTTATACTCTAAACAGCTTAGGTCATTCCATAGATCCTGTCTTCCATATCCATCTTTAATTCTATCTGCATTCACGATTTCTTATTCCACTTTCTGATTCTATAGATAGTATTTTCTTTAAGTAGCATTTACATTAAATTATTGGTATAGCAAAGAGCATTGTGAATGGAGATAAAATTTTGACAGTTATCCACCTCACAGATGAGTAATATCTAAGATGTAATAATCACTCAGAAAACTAAATAATAAGAAATTGAACAAGCCAAACAAAAAAATGGGTTATAGAACTGAATAGAGAGTTCTCAAAAAAGAAATGCAAGTTGCCAATAAGCATCTAAAAACATATTCTATATGGTTAGTCATCAAAGAAATTCAAATTAAAGCTATTTTGAGATTCCTTTACTCCTGACAGAATGGCTACCACCAAGAAATCACACAACAATAAATGTTTGGGAGGGTGTAGAGAAAAATGAATCCTCCATTGTTAGTTGGAAGGCAAACTATTATACCTATTGTGGAAAATAGTGTGGAGGTTCCTTAGATATCTAAATAAAAAAAGATTTAACATATGACCCAGGTATTCTATGCTATTGACTCTACTCATTGTACTAAAGATGCTTGCTTACCCATATTTGCTGCTGCTCTATTCACAATACATAGGAAATTGAACCAAGATAGATGCCCTTCAACTGATGAATGGATAATAAAGAAGTACTATATTTATACAATGGAGTTTTATTATGCTGTAAGGAAAATTGAAATTATGAAATTTGCAGGCAAATAGATATATTTTAAAAAGATTATACTAAGACAGGTAACCCAGGCTCATAAAATTAGACATGTTCTCACTCATATGTGAATCCTAGATTCAAAGTTAGAATTAAAATCAGTACTAAAGGCTAGAAAGCTAGAAAATGGCTATGAGGAGGAAAGGAGAGTGAAGTGCTTAAGGAGAGGGTATAGTAGATGTCCATACACGGGCAGAATACTGGGGGTGGGTTCTAAGGATAGTGGAAGGAGGAGAGGTAGGAGGAGGGTTAATAAAAAATTCAAGATTTATAATAAGGCATATGGAAACCTACTTCTTCACTTTCTTCACTAGCTAATAAGATATATGTTAAAAAAAGAGAGGATGGGAAAATGTATCTTGTGGAAGTATGCTCAGAAGCCATAGATTTTTACTAGAAAATTTTCATTGTCAGAGGTAGAATATACTGGGCTGTTGGCCAGGGAGGCCTCTGATTCTCCCAAAACATAGCAGGCTATTGCCAAGAATCTTGGTTGCCCACAAGAACTACCCTACAAATTCTTATGTTTATGCTTATATATTAATGCTACCCTCACTTTTGGTCATGGGAGCTTCTATTTTCAGATGGGGGTGACTCAAAACTCATCAAATGGCTGAGAAGAAGAGGCAGAGGAATGCTCTGCACCAAGTGAGACAATTCTAACATATACTCCAAGGCTCAGGGACTGTTGCAGAAGAAGGTGAAAGAATGTAAGAGTCAAATACAAGGGAGGAGTGTTTACTTTGATACACAAATTAGTGTTGGTATTCAAGATGTTAGCTACACAAGACCTGCATAGTAGGAAGGAAAAATGATTGCATAAAATAGAAGAGAGACTTGGTAGAAAGAAGAGATTCAGTCAAGGGGAAATTTGGGTGGAAGAAAGAGAAGGTTCAAGAAAAGATTACAATCCTGATGTATTATTTGTTTGTTTATTTGAGAGACAGGCAGAGAGAGGGAGAGAGAGCAACATAGAGAATGGGCATGCAAGGCCCTCTAGCTGCTGCAAAAGAACTCCACATGCATGGGCCACCTTGTGAATGTGGGTTATGTGGATCCCGGGGAATTGAACTGTGGTCCTTTGGTTTTGCAGGAAAGTGCTTTACCAACTAAGAATTACTCCAGCTCATGGTATATTATTTGGATTTATGGAACTTATCAATAAAAACGTAAAAAATAAAAGAAGCTAAATTTTAAATTATTTTTGGAGACTTTAGTCCTTAGCTTTAGTTCTCAATCCATATATATTAGATTCATATATGCATATATATTAGATTCTTATATATTGTAGATTTTTATAAATATTTCTATAGTATAAAGATAATAACTACAATCTTTAAGCATTAATATTTTCTTTTTTTATAAATTTGTTTATTTGAGATAGATGGAGAAAGAGAGAGAGAATGGACATGCCAGGCCTTCTAGTCACTGCAAACAAACTCCAGATGCATGTGCCACCTTGTGCATCTGGCTTTTGTGGGGCCTGGGGAATCAATGGGGGTTCTTTGGCTTTGAAGGAAAACACCTTAACCATTAAGCCATCTTCTCCAGCCTAAGCATTGATATTTTCATAAATGAAATAACCATAAAATATTTCCAAATATATTTCCAAAATTATGATAGGTGCTTGTGATCTTTATACTTCTCATTCTGTTCTACTTGGTAAGTCTTAACTTTTCTTGTAGAAAAACATTAAAAATTCCTGTGATGTTTAATCTTTAATTGTTAAATTGAGAGGATCTGAAATTCACCAGGAGGCAAGTCACTGGGCATGTTTATAAGGGGGTTTCTAGATTAGGTTAATTAAGATGGGATGACCTATAATACCTTTTTGTGGTAACACTTCATGGACTATGGTCATGTACTGACTAGAGTAATAGAGGTGAGCTCAGCATCTGTATTCATCTAGCAGTCTCTGCTTCCTGATTGTTGATGGAATGCAACCAGTGCTGCTTCATGCTCCTACAATCACATGTTCCCTGCTGTGATGAACTACCCTTAAATTATTTGTGAGGTGAAATGAACCTTTCTCCCTTAAGTTGCTTCTTCTCTGGTATTTTGTCATAGCAACATGAAAAATAACTAATATTGACATCTATCCAATGAAAATAACTCCCTCTTGACACACTTAGTTCTCTTATCTTCTGCTTCTCTATTATTTGATCACATATGATACCCAATCTTTATTGTTATAATTATTTAACAATACTCTTGTGTCTTTCTGATTTGTGAGTTTTCTAAATAAAATGTCTCTTTCTCCCTTGGGTTTATTATTTTGTATGATTAGAAAGGGGGAAAAGATGATAAGGAACTTTTTGGAAATGGAAAACAATCACATTTTTAGAAAATAAAGTAAGTTAAGTTTGTTACAGTCTTCAATTTATTTGACAAATTGAGTCCACAGCTCGTTGTGTTTATTCACAGACTTATCTAGCCGTTTGGCTGATATTTGATAAATCATGTAATAATTATTTAGACAAACAGAAGCTGTATTGAATAATTCATTGTGCCCTATTCACCTCTGAAAAGCTAATTACCTAACTTTCATGACCTTTGTATGTTCTCCTACTTGATTACATAGTCAATTCAAGAATGCCTAGTGAGTAAGGTAATGTGTTTATTTAATTAATGTTAATTTTTAGCTTACATTAATTATATTGTCAACCAGAATATGATGGCAGCAAAACATGAGGACTTTGTTTCCTATAAGCATGCACAGGTTCAATCTAACAATTTTTTTACTAGACACCAACAATCTGGTTGCACATATGCTAAGAGATGGAAATAAAAGAGTTGATTATTACTTTATCCTTGCCCTTGAGAAAATTGCAGTGTTCTGTGGAGCCTGTTTTTTATTTATTGAAATATTTTAAAATAATCAATTACAAGTATAACTTTTGCCATATAATAATATGTTTATGCTGTGTAATTTTAATGTTAAATTCAGTTTAAAAGTTTTATAATTATACAGATAAAGCTTATAAATTACTTCAAAAGAAGAGGAAAATAATTTGAGTTTATTCAGCAGTGACCATGTGTCATCCACTCTGCTATGCACTTTGATATATTAACACATTAAAGTTTCAACATAAATCTGTTAGGCAGATATTATTGCTGTACTCATTTTCATGACAAGAAAATGTGCACTTAAGTATTTTTGATAACTTACACAGTACTTTATATCAGACTTTTAGGGAGTAATGATTCAAATAAATTCTGTGAGAATGAAGCTGGGCATGGTAGCACACACCTTTACTCCCAGCATTTGGAAGTCAGAGGTAGGAGGATTTCTATGAGCTTGAGGCCACACTGAGGCTACATAGTGAATTCCAGGTCAGCCTGGACAACAGCTAGAGTGAGACCCTGTTTCCATATATCAAAATAAATAAACAAAAATTCTGTGAAAATGGATAGTTATTTTCATTACATTCAGGGCCCTCCATGGAAATATCTGTTAGTTACTTGCTATATACTCATTTTGGATAACAGACATCTATGAAGTTGCAGTGGCAAATAACAATAAATGTACACTGTGTCTCTCCAGTCTATGCAAAAGCAAATAGGATGTGCAGTTCTCAAATTAACTATGCTTTGCAGTCATGTTCACCTTGCTGGTATAAATTACCTGACCAAGAGCAGCTTTTGGGAAAACATGGTTTATTTTAGCTTACAGACTCATGGGGAAGTTCATGATGGCAGGGGAAAATATGTTGGCATGAGCACAGGGTGGACATCACTCCCTGGCCAACATAAGGTAGACAATAGCAACAGGAGAGTGTGCCAAACACTGGCAAGGTGGAGCTAGCTATAACGCCCACAAGCCCACGCCTAACAATACACTGCCTCCAAGAAGCATTAATTCCCAAATCTCCATCAGCTAGGAAACTAGCATTCAGAGCACCTAAATTTATGAGGGACACCTGAATCAAACCACCACATTCTGTCCCTGCCCCCATAAACTAATAACCATCTATGATATAAATGCAATGTATTCAGTCCCTCTAAAAGTCCCAATATTGTTTATCAACCCCAATGATGTTCAAACATCCCCATAATCCAAGGTCTTTTAACTAAGCCATAATAGTAAAAAACCCACAATGGCACAGAATAAACACTTGCACTGCAAAGTATAGCACTGGCCAAAGCAAAGAAATATTCAACCAATACAAGGTTTAAACAAGGCAAACATCAAGTCTGTAGTTCTAAGTCCAAAGTTTCTAGTCAGTGAAAAGTCTCCAAGTTGGATAATTCTAACCAGCAACAATTCGCTGGAGTTCCAATTCTGCTCCTCCAGGTAGGCTACTCACAGTCCTGGAAAACTTCACTGCGGCTGGAAGTTTTCCTTAGCATCCATCTCGTGGTCTCAGCATCTACACTGGGTCTCTGTTGCAGTCAGGTTTGCATTGCTGGTAGAAATCACCCAACCAAGAGCAACTTGTGGGAAAATGAAGTTTATTTTGGCATATAGACCTGAGGGGAAGCTCCATGATGGCAGGGAAAATGATATCATGAGCAGAGGGTGGACATTACCTCTGGCCAATATAAGGTGGACCATAGCAACAGCAGAGGATATTAAACATTGGCAAGAGGAAACTGGCTATAACATCCATAAGCCCACCACCAATAATGTACTCCCTCCAGGAGGGGTTAATTCCCAAATCTCCATCAGCTGGGAACCTAGCATTCAGAAGACATAAGTTTATGGGGGACATCTGAATCATACCACCAAAGTCTCCACTGTAATCCACATTTCATCCTCATAGCTCCATTGGGTCTCCCTGCAGGCATCCAGTAAACCTGCTTCACACTGCCCATGGCCATTTCCAAAACACAAGGCCATGTTGAAAATTCAATGACCCTCTCTTCCATGCATTTATTATACTCCACAATACCAGGCAGGGTACCAATTTGTTAATCCAGGGAGTAATAAAGTAGACTTTGAAGAACAGGACATTCCTTGAGCACTCAGGCCCCTTGAAAAGAACCTACATTCTTCCTGTTTCCCCATGCAGGTAAACTGGCCCATCACAATGGTTGTAATGTCTCAAACAATTTCAAGTGAATGGGTAGCAGTTTAAGCCCAAAGATTTCATTTTTTTTTTCTGTGCCATATCCCTCTGCTTATGCCAGGCCATTTATATGCAATGCAACCCTGCACAACTTTTTAGGACACAGCCATAATAGCAAGCCTCTCAACTGATTCTAGCCCTGTAGAGGCAAAGCTCTTTCTCACCCTCAAAAGTCAAATCTCACTGTCCATATTTCTTACTGTATTCAGGTCTTTCAACTCTGACTAGAATAGTCCATCAAGGTGTACTTACAGCACTGAAATTCTTCTCTTAGGCCAAGGTTTCAGATTCATCCACATTCCTCTTGAAAATCAACTCCAAAAGGCCAAAGCCACATAGTCAAGTGCCTAGCAGCAATCCTATTCCTCTGGTACCACCAACCTTACTCTTGCAGTCAGGTTCCCAGGACTGACAAAAATCACCTGACCAGAGCAACTTCTGGGAGTAAAAAAAGGGTTTAGTTTGGCTTATGGACTCAAGGGAAAGCTACACGATGGTGTGGGGAAACAATGGCATGAGCAGAGACTGGGCATCACCTCCTGCCCAACATCAGATGGGCAATAGGTACAGGAGAATATTCCAAACACTAACAAGGGGGAACTGGCTATAATACCCATAAGCCCCCCAACTATACACTGCCTTCAAAAAGTGTTAATTCCCAATTATCCATCAACTGAGAATTTAGCATTCAGGACACCTAGGTTTATGGAAGGTATCTTAATCAAACCACCATATATTTCTTTCTCTATCCACATGCTTTCTCACATATCTGGGGCCTCAGCTGGTAAAACAGGCCATGTGCATCCTGGTATATTTGGGTCATCTTGCAAAGAGGCATGTGAGCACACATTGTACCAAGGGAGAAAAGAATGTGAAAGAGGGTAGACATGCAGAGTGCCTCTGTGGCTGAGGCACAGAAGTAGAATGACATCTTTTCTAAAACTATGTTGGCAAGGGCAAATGTCAAGTCCAGCCACGACTAAAACTGTAGGGAAATATATTTGAAAACTTTACAAGAAAAGCTGAAAAGTGAGCCTGAACTCAGGGAAGAATCAAAGTTTGTGGCTACATTTATATGTAAAAGCCACAACCCATACAATGTCCACAACATTCACATATTTTTCAATATGGAAAACACATTTACCACTTTAAAATCATGGAGTTTTCATTGTAGAACATAATGATTTATAGAATGCAAATAGATGTCAGAATATATATGTATATGTATGTATGTATGTATGTATGTATGTGTATATATATATATATATGTACATATATATATACATATATATATACATGCATATATATATATATATATATACACACACACACATACATACATACATATTGGTTTGGATGTTGGTTCTTATATAAAGTTCTTAATCTAAAAACCTATGAACTGGGAAAGAATTTATCTCTAGCCAAGCATGGTAGTGCATACCTTTAATCCCAGCACTCAGGGGGCACAGGTAGGTGGACTGCCATGAGTTCAAGACCATCCTGAGACTACAAAGTGAATTCCAGGTCAGCCTGAGCTAGAGTGAAACTTTATCTCAAACAAACAAACAAAACACAGCACAAGAAAATTAAGAATTTATCAGTATTTCTACATCCCAAACCCCACAGACAAATCTACCACCATGTGTTAGCACAAAACTGGAAAATCAAGTTGGGACATAGTCATGGGGGGGAAAGTAGAATAGATTCTGATGCACAGAAATAATCCAGGACCAGAGAAAGGGGTAAAGAAGCCTAGTATAAGTAAAGTGAAATATGTTATGCTTCTAGGGGAAGGTAGATAGACCAGAAGGACCTAATTCCCAGAGTCTTTATTATGGTTTTATTAGTTAGGTGCACAGTGTGTATGTCATGTTGGTACCGTCTTTAGCCTCCTCCCTCCCTACACCCCAACCCCTGCAGGTACCCTCCTTGTTGGGGAATATGGGAAGTGCATTGTGGGGCTGGCCATAAGTTGTGGGTAAGAGGCACTGTCTCTGTGCATAATGACTAAATGTGTGGCTCTAACATTCTTTCTGCCTGCTCTTCCACAAATTTCCCTGAGCCATGTTGGGCTCATTTTAGGTCTGTTTCAATGATGAGGTCTTGGGTGCCCCTGTGCCTGTGGGTAGCTGGCTTGGTGGGAGTTGAGTGTCATCTGTGTCTATCTCCTTTACCTTTGTGCCAGTGCCAGGTTCTTGATCAAGGAAGCAGCACTCTTGCTCATTTCCCCAAATACTCATAGCTTCAGCTGGGGACCTTTTGAGGTATGATGGGCTGGTTCTCTCCTTAGAATCTGCATCCATCTGAAAAAGAAAAGCAAATTCTCCAATGGAGAGCTAAGTTACTGCCAGATAAATGGGATAACCTTTGTTTTTTAGAGAGAATTTAATAGGTGTAGGCCCTCTTGTAGACCACGATTGGTGAGAACTTGATTGTAGAGAGCAAGTTCATCTTTGAATATGGTTATGACTTGATTCCTTACTCCAGCTATGGGTTCCATTCCACTGAGCAGATCAGCTAGCCAAATAAAGAGCAGTTGGTTTCTCACCATGGCTGTGGGCCACTATTGCACTTATGTGAGCATCACATCAGTTTGCTGCTGAGTGGTTTAGATCATGAGTTGAGTTGCTTATACAGATGTTGGTCATTATGAGATAAGCTAACTGCCTGGGGACTAACTCTCTCCTAGATTCCAGACAGGTCATTCCATGTTACATACCAACAGCAGATGGTGTCTTCAGCAGTAGGGTCTTACCACTAACCTTTGGTGGGTCATCAAGTACCCTAACAGAAATCTGTTTTCTTTTGGGAAACCTTGTAAGTGTCTCTGATCAGCAGCTCATTGTAGATGTTTGCTGCATTATGATAATGTGAGTTATGGGTCAGTGCTCAAGAAGAGAAGGAAGAAAATGATAATATAAAAGAGACAGAAGAGAGAGAAGGGGTGAGGAGAGAGAGATAGAGGAAGAGAGGAGAATATTAGGGTCAATATTCATCATACTCTCTTCAGGGCCTTGTGATTTAGGTGTTCCCTTTAAGACCCTGATGAAGGTTAAACCATTTAGACAATTTTTAGGATGTAGAATTTTATGGTGCCATTTCCATTTGGACCCAGTTTTGTGTCCCCCACTTTTACCCTCCCCTCTTGCCCCACCCATCCTATTACCTGGTCCTTGACAGGTTTATTAGGTATGTCAGCATCTCGGGTTGATTCAGGTTAGGAGCTGTAGATGAGTGAGACTATATGACAATTATCTTTTTGTGATTGGGTGAGTTCACTGAGAATGATCTGTTTCAGGTTTCACCATTTTTCTTCAAATTTCATTGTGGCAGTTTTCCTTACTGCTGTGTAGAATCCCATCATGTAGATATAACACATCTTGCTAATCCATTCATTTAATGATGGGCATCTGGGTTGATTCCAGATCCTAGCTATTATGAATAGAGCAGCTATAAACATGGTTGAGCAAATGTCTCTGAACTGAGGTGTGGAGCTTTTGGGATAAATGCCCAGTAAGGGACTAACTCGGTCTGTTGGTAACTCTATAGACAACATTTTAAAGAGTCTCCACATTGCTTTCTATAGTGGTTATACCATCTTACATTCCTAACAATAGCAGATGAGGGTTCCCATTTCTCCAAATCTTTGCCAGCATTTATTTCCATTTGATTTTTTAATGTTTACTATCTTTACTGGGGTAAGGTAGAATCCCATAGTTGCTTTAATTTGCATTTCCCTGATGATTAGAGATAATGAATATTTTCTTAAGTGTGTGTCTTCCATTTGCATTTTTTCCTCTGAGAATTGCCTGTCGAGTTCTATACCATATTTTGTGACTGGGTCATTTGACGTTTTATTGTTTAGGTTTTTGAGTTCTTTATAGATTTTAGAAATTAGGCCTCTGTCAGTTGGATAGCCAGGAAATATCTTCTCCCATTCTGTGGGTAATTTGTTTTCTCTGCTTATTGTATGTTTTTCTGTGAAGAAGCTTCTCAGCTTCATGAGCTCTAAATGGTTGAGTGATTGTTTAAAATCCTGTGCTATTGGGGGTTTGTTCAGAAAGTCTTTTCCATTCTTATATCATGAAAAGTTCCTCCTGTTTTTTCTCCCACTATTACCAAGTTTCTGGTCTTATATTGAGGTCTTTGATCCATTTGGACTGGATTGTTGTGCATGATGAGATGTGTGGATCAAGTTTCTATTTCCTGCATATGGATATCCAGTTTGTCCAGCACCATTTATTGAAGATTCTGTGTTTTTTTCCAGGCTACACTGTTACGGCCTTTGTCAAATATCAAGTAGCTATACTTAATTGATCCAAAGTCTGGGTCCTCAATTTGGTTCCATTGGTCTATCTATACCCCTGTTTATTTTTTTGGCATAACCATGCTGTTTTTATTACTATGACTTTGTAATATAGCTTTATATCAGGTATGGTTATATCTCCAGATGTGTTTCTTTTGCTGAGGATATTCTTGTATATCTGAGACCTTCTGCCTTTCCATAAGAATTATGAGATCATTTTTTTTATCACTGTGAAGAACAATGTTTGGACTTTGATTGGTATTGCATTAAATTTGTAAATTGCCTTTGGTAAGATTGCTATTTTCACAATGTTAATTCTGCCTATCCAGGAGCATGGGAGGTCTTTCTATTTTCTCCAGTCCTCAATTTCTTTTTTTTAATTGTTATTCCAAAGTATCTTATTTTGTTGTTGTTGTTGCTGTTGAAAATGGGACAATGTCACTTCCTTTTTTCTCTGTATCTTTGTCTTTTGCTTATAGAAAGGCTACTGATTTTGTGCATTGATTTTATATCCTACTTTACTGAAGGAGTTAATCACCTTTATGTGTTTTGAGATGGAGGCTCTTATGTCTCTTATGTACCAAATCATGCCATCTGTGAATAGAGCTAACTTAAATTCTTCCTTTTTAATTTGTATACCTTTCATTTCTTTCTCCTGTCTTATTGCTTGAGCTAGAACTTCCAGTGCTATATTGAAGAGCAGAGGTGAAAGTGGACACCCTTTTCTTGTTCCTGATCTCAATGGGAATATCTTCAGTACCCTCATTCAGTATTATTTGGGCTTTAGGAGCTGTATATATAGCTTTTATTATGTTGAGATATAGACCATCCATGCCAATTTTTTCCAATATTTTGATCATGAAGTGGTGTTGTATTTTGTCAAAGGCCTTTCTGAATCTATCAAAATGATCATGTGGTATTTATGTTTAAGCTTATTTATGTGCTGTATTACACTTACAGATGTTGAACTACCTTCTGCATTCCAGGAATGAAGCCTAAGTGATCAAGGTGGATAATGCTTTTGATGTGTTGTTGGATTCAGTTTGCCAGAATTTTTTTCAGGATCTTTGTGTCTAAGTTTATCATGGAAATGGGGCTATAGTTTTTTTGTTTGTTTGTTTGGTTGGTTTTTGGTGGCATTTCTGCCTTGTTTTTGTATTAGGTTGATACTTGGGGAGTTTTCCCTGTTCTCCAATTGTTTGGCACAATTTGAGAAAAAAATGGCTTCAGATCTTTTATTTTTTTTTTCCTTCTCTCTTTTCTTTCTTTTTTTTTTTAATTTTTATTAACATTTTCATTGATTATGAAATATATCCCATGGTAATTCCCTCCCTCCCCACCCCCACACTTTCCCATTTGAAATTCCATTCTCCATAATATTACCTCCCCATTACAATCATTGTAATTACATATATACAATATCAACCTATTAAGTATCCTCCCCCCTTCCTTTCTCCACCCTTTATGTCTCCTTTTTAACTTACTGGCCTCTGCTACTAAGTATTTTCATTCTCACGCAAAAGCCCAGTCATCTGTAGCTAGGATCCACATATGAGAGAGAACATGTGGCGCTTGGCTTTCTGGGTCTGGGTTACCTCACTTAGTATAATACTTTCCAGGTCCATCCATTTTTCTGCAAATTTCATAACTTCATTTTTCTTTACCGCTGAGTAGAACTCCATTGTATAAATCTTCATTATCCACTCATCTGTTGAGGGACATCTAGGCTGGCTCCATTTCCCAGCTATTATAAATTGAGCAGCAATAAACATGGCTGAGCACGTACTTCTAAGGAAATGTGATGAGTCTTTTGGATATATGCCTAGGAGTGCTATAGCTGGGTCATATGGTAAATCAATCTCTAGCTGTTTTAGGAACCTCCACACTGTTTTCCACAATGGCTGGACCAGATTGCATTCCCACCAGCAGTGCAGAAGGGTTCCTTTTTTTCCACATCCCCGCCAACATTTATGATCATTTGTTTTCATGATGGTGGCCAATCTGACAGGAGTGAGATGGAATCTCAATGTAGTTTTAATCTGCATTTCCCTGATGACTAGTGACTTAGAACATTTTTTTAGATGCTTATATGCCATTCCTATTTCTTCCTTTGAGAACTCCCTATTTAGCTCCATAGCCCATTTTTTGATTGGCTCGTTTGATTCCTTATTATTTAACTTTTTGAGTTCTTTGTATATCCTAGATATTAATCCTTTATCAGATATATAGCTGGCGAAGATTTTTTCCCATTCTGTAGGTTGCCTCTTTGCTTTTTTCACTGTGTCCTTTGTGGTGCAAAATCTTTGTAATTTCATTAGGTCCCAGGGGTTAATCTGTGGTTTTATTGCCTGAGCAATTGGGGTTGTATTCAGAAAGTCTTTGCCAAGACCAATATGTTGAAGGGTTTCCCCTACTTTTTCCCCTAGCAGTTTCAAAGTTTCCGGTCTGATGTTAAGGTCTTTAATCCATTTGGACTTAATTCTTGTGCATGGCGAGAGAGAAGAATCTATTTTCATCCTTCTGCAGATATATATCCAGTTTTCAAAACACCATTTGCTGAAGAGGCTGTCTCCTCTCCAGTGAGTTTTTTTGGCATTTTTATCAAATATCAGGTGGCTATAGCTACTTGGGCTCACATCTGGGTCCTCTATTCTGTTCCACTGATCTACATGTCTGTTTTTGTGCCAGTACCATGCTGTTTTTGTTACTATGGCTCTGTAGTATAGGTTAAAATCAGGTATGGTGATACCACCAGCCTTTTATTTGTTGCTCAGTATTATTTTAGATATTCGAGGTTTTTTGTGATTCCAAATGAATTTTTGGATTGTTTTTTCTATTTCCATGAAAAAATCCTTTGGAATTTTGATAGGGATTGCATTAAATGTGTAGATTGCTTTAGGTAAGATTGCCATTTTCACAATATTGATTCTTCCAATCCAGGAACAAGGGATGTTTCTCCACGTTCTAGTGTCTTCTGCAATTTCTCGCTTGAGTGTTTTAAAGTTCTCATTGTATAGATTCTTTACTTCCTTGGTTAGGTTTATTCCAAGGTATTTTATTTTTTTTGATGCAATTGTGAGTGGGAGTGATTCTCTGATTTCATCCTCTGTGTGTTTGTTGTTAGCACATATGAAGGCTACTGATTTCTGTGTATTTATTTTGTATCCTGCTACATTGCTGTAGGTTTTGATCAGCTCTAATAGCTTGCTAGTAAAGTCTTTAGGGTCCTTAATGTATACAATCATGTCATCTGCAAATAATGATAACTTGATTTCTTCCTTTCCAATTTGTATCCCTTTTATGTGTGTCTCTTGCCTTATTGCTATGGCTAAGACTTCCAAAACTATATTAAATAAAAGTGGGGACAGTGGACGCCCTTGTCTTGTTCCTGATTTTAGTGGAAAAGCTTCCAGTTTTTCCCCATTTATTAATATGTTGGCTGTAGGCTTGTCATAAATAGCCTTTATTATATTGAGATATGTTCCTTCTATTCCCAGTCTCTGTAGGACTTTTATCATGAAGGGATGTTGGATTTTGTCAAATGCTTTCTCTGCATCTAATGAGATGATCATGTGATTTTTGTCCTTCAACCCGTTTATGTAATGTATTACATAAATAGATTTGCGTATGTTAAACCATCCCTGCATCTCTGGGATACAGCCTACTTGGTCAGGGTGAATGATCTTTTTGATATATTCTTGTATTCTGTTTGCCAATATTTTGTTGAGAATTTTTGCATCTATGTTCATGAGGGAGATTGGTCTGTAATTTTCTTTCTTTGTTCTATCTTTGCCTGGTTTTGGTATCAGGGTGATGCTGGCCTCATAGAAGGAGTTTGGTAGAATTCCTTCTTTTTCTATTTCCTGGAAAAGCTTAAGAAGCAATGGTGTTAGCCCTTCCTTAAAAGTCTGGTAAAATTCAGCAGTGAATCCGTCCAGGCCTGGGCTTTTTTTAGTTGGGAGATTATTGATAACTGTTCGGATCTCCATGTTTGTTATAGGTCTATTTAAGTGATTAATCTCATTTTGATTTAATTTAGGTAGGCCATATAGATCAAGGAAATCATCCATTTCTTTCAGATTTTCATACTTTGTGGAGTATATGCTTTTATAGTATGTCCCTATGATTTTTTGAATTTCTCTGGAATCTGTTGTGATGTTACCTTGTTCATCTCTGATTTTATTAATTTGTGTCTCTTCTCTCTTTCTTTTGGTCAGATTTGCTAAGGGTTTATCAATCTTGTTTATCCTTTCAAAGAACCAACTCTTTGTTTCATTAATTCTTTGGATTGTTCTTTTTGTTTCTATTTCATTAATTTCTGCCCTAATCTTTATTATTTCTTCCCATCTACTGATTTTTGGTTTGCCTTGTTCTTCTTTTTCCAAGGCTTTAAGGCGAAGCATTAGGTTGTTTACTTGTGATCTTTCTAATTTCTTAATATAGGCACTCAAGGCTATAAATTTACCTCTTAGAACTGCCTTCATTGTGTCCCAGAGATTTTGGTATGTTGTGTTCTCATTATCATTTGACTCTATAAATTTTTTGATTTCCTTTTTGATTTCTTCATTGACCCACTCATCATTTAGTAGTGTATTGTTTAGTTTCCATGATTTTGTGTATGCTCTATAGCCTTTCTTGCTACTGATTTGTAGTTTAATTCCATTGTGGTCAAATAGAATGCAAGGAATTATTTAAATTTTCCTGAATTTGTTAAGATTTGCTTTGTGTCCTAATATATGGTCTATTTTACAGAATGTTCCATGTGCTGCTTAAAAGAATGTATATTCTGCAGCCTTTGGATGAAATGTCCTGTATATATCTGTTAAGTCCATTCCTTCTATAACCTCATTTAGTCCAGATGCCTCTCTGTTTATTCTTTCCCGGGATGACCTGTCAATTGATGAGAGTGGGGTGTTAAAGTCACCCACCACCACTGTGTTTGGTGTTATCTGTGACCTTAGTTCTAATAGTATTTGTTTGACGAATTTGGGAGCCCCCATGTTAGGTGCATATATGTTTAGGATTGTAATGTCCTCCTGTTGGAGTGTGCCCTTAATCAGTATAAAGTGACCTTCCTTATCTTTCTTGACTAACGTCGGACTAAAGTCTACCCTGTCTGATATTAGGATAGCAACCCCTGCTTGTTTTCTAGGCCCATTTGCTTGAAACACCATCTTCCAACCTTTCACCCTAAGATAATGTCTATCCTCTGTAGGAAGGTGAGTTTCTTGGAGACAACAAATTGTAGGATCCTGCTTTTTAACCCAGTCTGCAAATCTATGTCTTTTCGTTGGGGCATTGAGGCCATTGATAATAAGAGATATTATTGAAAGGTGTGTATTTTTGTTTGCCATTTGTGTGTGTGTGTGTGTGTGTTTCTGGTTCTACCTGCACTCTCTTCTGTTAACTAGTATTTGAGTATAGCTTGTTTTTTCTATTTTCCTTATATGTGTGCTTTTCCTTTTCTTCAGCATGGAGGATTCTATCAAGTATTTTCTGTAGAGCTGGTTTTGTCTTCAAATACTCCTTTAACCTGCTTTTGTCATGGAATGTCTTTATTTCTCCATCTATTTGAATGGATAACTTTGCAGGATAAAGTAACCTTGGTTGACAGTTGTTATCTTTCAGAACTTGGAATATATCACTCCAAGCCCTTCTGGCTTTAAAAGTTTGTGTTGAATAATCTGCTGTAATCCTGATGGGCTTGCTTTTGTAGGTAACTTGATTTTTCTCTCTAACTGCTTTCAATATTTTTTCTTTGGTGTGTGTGTTTGGAAGTTTGATTATAATATGGCGAGGAGAGGTTCTTTCTGGGTTTTGTCTGGCTGGGGTTCTAAAGGCTTCCTGTATCTACATTGGCACCTCTTTCCAATTTGGGGGAAATTTTCTTCTATGATTTTGTTGAAGATGCCTACTATGCCTCTGGAGTGGAGTTCTCCTTCTACTATGCCCTGAATTCTTATATTGGATCTTTTCATAGTGTCCCGAATATCTTGAAATTCCCACTCATACTTTTCTATAAGTTTTTCTTTCTCTTTGTTGGACTGCATTAGGTCTGCCACCTGGTCTTCTAGCTTAGATATTCTGTCCTCTCCCTCATCCATCCTACTGGTGAGATTTTCTACAGAGTTTTTTATTTCATTAACTGTGTTCTTCATTGCTAGTAATTCTGACTGGTTTTTCTTTATTATTTCTATTTCCTTATTTATGTCTTGTATTGCCTTCCTTATTTCATGAAATTGGTGTCCTGCATCTTCTTTGATTCCTTTGATTTCCTCTTTAAGTTCCTCTTTGACTCTTTTGATTTGTTCTCTGACTTCTTTGAACATATTTACAATCATTCTTTTGAACTCTTTCTCAGGCATTTCCTCTAACTCTTTCTCACTGGAGGACATTTCTGATGCATTAATTCTTTTAGGTGGGTTTATATCGTCTTGCTTTTTAGTGTTTCTTGTGTTATAATGTATATATTTTTGCATCTTGGATTAAGTTAATGCTTGGATTTTATAGATAGCTATGTATTCTTAGCTGTATCAATTGATTTGATGTAATATATTTTCAGGGTAGGACCTTAAGGTATTAGGTGTGGCTCTTAAGACTCTCAGAGTATCTACAAAGATGTTCTTAGGGGTTGAGTTTCCCTGCTATAGGAGTATTCAAGCAGGCTGAGTGAAATAAAATACAGGTAGATTCTAAAATTTAACTAAACACTGTACACATTCAATCAAAAACAGCCCCAAGTATGTATGCAAGAGTAGTTATTATAACGACCAATCCTCTATCAACAAAGAGGTTAAGATTTCTGGTCTGTTGAGGGATCCAAGTCAGCTTGCGACCAAGTGAGACTCTTCCCTGGTGCAATCCCAGTTACCTTGGATGATTTTGGTCTCAGTCAAGTTGCTGCCTGGGCCGTCGGGCTGCTGTTCTGATTTCTGGAGCTGGGTACTTGCTTTTCCTACGGGGCAAACCGAGCCTGGCAAGTGTGGCCCTGCAGATCAGCACCCCTGCTGCTGGAACTGCTGCTGCTTAAGCTGCCCCTGCTGGGACTGTAGCCACTGCTGCTGGAAGTGTTGCTGCTGGACCCACCTCTGCTGCTACCTCTGCTGTTGCTGTAGCTGCCACTGCTGGAGCCACCCCTGCTGCTGAAGCTGCTGCTGCTGTGTCCACTGCCACTGCTCCCCCTGAAGCTGCTGCTGCCGAGTCTGCCACTGCTGCCACTCCTGGGTCTGATGCTGCTGGTTCCAGTGTTACCGGTGCTGGAGCCACTGATGTTGCTGCCGAACTCTGCTTCCTGCCTGGGTCCCGCTGTTGGCGTGGCTGGGTCCCGGGCTGCTGTTCTGTTCGCCAGAGCTGCGCTCAGGCGGTGGGGGAGGGGAGGGAGCCGCAGCTGCTCTGGTTCTCTCGCCACTCCAAGCGTTTTTCTACCTCGCGGTCTGCTCCTCCGCTGCTCGCTGCCGCTCTCCCCTCACGTTTCCCGAGTTGCGGAGAGCGCGGTGTGAGGGGAAGCTCCCGCACCTGGCTTTTCCTGCGGCTTGAGCCGAGTCTGGTGGCTTTCTGGTGCGCCAAGGCCGCGGCGGTTGGTCGAGCTGCCAGAGCCGCTTTTCCCGCCTGTGCAGGCTCTGGATGCTCTGGAACTCTTCTACTTCTCTGCTGCCGCTTCAATTTCTTATACACCTCACTTTTTAGTAAAAGTGTGTATTTTGATTAGTTTTTTTGGTCTTTTTTCCCCCCCAGGCTGCTTTGGCGTGGTACCTACGCTGCCATCTTAACCGGAAGTCTTCTGGCTTCAGTTCTTTCATGAAGGTTTGATAGAATTCAGCTGAGAAGCCATCTGTTGCTGGACTTTTCTTTTTGGGGATGTTTTTGATTACCTTTTTACTGTTTTAATATTGATAGATGTGATAGGTTTGCTTAGGAGATTAATTTGCTCTGAGTTTAGCTTTAGTAGGTGGTATGTGTCCAGAAATTCATCTATTTCCTCCTTATTAACCAGTTTTGTGGAGTAGAGGTTTGTGAAATAAGTCCAAATGATTTTCCCAATTTCACTCATGTTTGTTGTAATCTCTACTTTTTTATTACTAATTTTGTTAATTTGAAGGATTTTTTTTTTTCTTGATCAATTGGCCATGGGCTTGTCAATCTTGTTTATTTTTTTAATAAACCAGCTTTTTGTTTTATCAATTTTCATAATTGCTTTCTTAGTTTCAAGTTCATTAATTTCTGCTCTGATCTTAATTATTTCTTTCCTTCTGGATCTTTTTGGGTTGGAATCTTCTTGCTTTTACAGTGCCTTTGGGTATATGGTTAGGTTATTGATTTGGGATTGGGATTTATGTCTTTGTTTTGAAGGCATTGAGTGCTATGAATTTTCCCCTGAAGACAGCCTTCATTGTGTCCCATAAGTTTTGGTATGATGTGTTCTTATTGTCATTCATTTCTATGAATTTTGCAATTTCATATTTATTTGGTCTACTACCCATTTATTGTTTAAAAGTGTGTTTTTCAGTTTCCAGTAGCTGATGGGATTCCTGTTCATTCTTTTGTTGTTAATTTCTATCAATATAACATTGTGATCTGATATCAGGGAGGGAATTATGTAGATCTTCCTAAATATATGGAGGCAAGCTTTGTGACCCAGTATATGATCTATTTTAGAGAAGGTCCTGAGAAGAATGTGTAATCTGTGGATTTGGGGTAGAATGTTATGTAGATGTCCTTTAGGTCTAATTGTTCTATGGTTTTGTTGAGTACTCTCAATTCCCTTTGATTTCCTGTTTGGATAATCTATCTACTGCTGATAATGGAGTATTGAAGTTCCCAACTGTAATGGGTTTAGTGGTTATTTCTGTTTTATTTTCATGTAGGTTTTGTTTTATGAATTGTGGTGCAACTGTATTTGTTTCATAAATATTTATGGTTGTGATAACCTCTTGTTTGGTCATTCTCTTGATAAATAGCAAGTGGTCTTCTTTGTCTTTTTTGGTTACTTTTAGTTTGAAGCCTATTTTACCCAGTGTTAGTATAGCTATGCCTGCTTGTTTGTTATTCTTATTTGCTTGGAATATCATTTTCCACCTTTTCACCCTGAGGAGGTATCTGCCTTTAGTGGTGAGGTAGGTTTCTTGAAGACAACAGATTGAGGGGTCTAGTTTTCTAATCTATCCTGTCAGCTTATGTCTCTTGATGGGTGAGTTCAGGCCATTAATATTTAGAGTATAACTGTGAGGTTTGATTTGATCCCTGCCATATAATATTAGTTTATGTGGTTTGGAGTTTAGTTTTTTTTCTCCCTTCTCTGAGTTTGGTTATTGTGATTTGTTTCTTGTAGGCACTTGAGGTTGATTATTTGATTCTTCTGTGTAGAAAATTTCCTGATATACTCTCTGAAGGTTTGGCTTTATGTTCATATAGTTGTAAAGCTGAGTTTTGTCATGGAAAGTTTTTCTTTCACCATCTATTATTAGAGATACTTTTGCTGAGTAAAGTACTTTGGGCTGGAAGCCATAGGTTCTTAGAGTTTTCAGTGTTCCCTCTCAAGCCCTTCTTATTTTCTGGGTTTCCATTGAGAAGTCTGAAGTGATTCTGATGGGATTACTTTTAAATGTAATTTGTTGTGTAGAAGGATCACTAAGTATACTGTTGTTAGGGTAAACCATCAACTGAATTTATGACTATCAGTTTATCTGTTCCACCTTTTGAATAAGGGAGATATTTTTTCACATTTTTTAACTGTTGTATAGAAAATCTCCAGAAGTAGCTCAACAGTCTGTCTTCTTTTTAGAATTATCCAAATAGAATAATAGAAAGATCACTACATAAGAAGCAAATGCCTAATAAAAAGACTACAGCACTATATTCTAGATGCATAATGGGCCCTAGTGAAGGACAGTTATGAATCTTCATGACAGCCATGCTAATAAAACATTGCCAAAGTGTGCCTTAGCTCCTCATGTTCTGAATGAAGGGCCATATGTTGGCATATATAAGTAGTAAATGGGTCATAGGATGTGGAGGCAATTTCCAATATCTGGTGTTTGAAGGAGGGTGCAGATGTTCCAGTTCTGGGTCTTTCATTAAGCAATGTAAAATCTATCCACAGACCAGTACTTGGGATCTAACTAACTGCTGTGCATGTGCCATGCAGGAACCTGACCATTGAGCTTAATCCCCAGCCTGGGACAGTATTTTTTGAATTGTATATTCTTTTCCTATGGTTAGCTATTTCATCACTATCTCTTAGAACGACTGAATGTTTAAACCCACCCAGATTGTTCCTTCTGTTCCATTCATCTTTCTTTCTGTTTCCTGAGTATGATGCTTTGATGTTGATCTATTCATTTATTTATTTTTGATGTAGGGTCTCCTTGTAGCCCTAAATGACCTGAAATTCACTACATAATCTCAAGGTGGCCTTGAACTCACAGGAATCCTTTTACTTCTGCCTCCCCAGTTTTGTGATTAAAGGTATGAGCTATTACATCTATCTTTTTATTTTATTTTATTTTATTTTATTTTATTTTATTTTATTTTTTAATTTGAGAGCAACAGACACAGAGAGAAAGACAGATAGAGGGAGAGTGAGAGAATGGGCGCGCCAGGGCTTCCAGCCTCTGCAAACGAACTCCAGATGTGTGCGCCCCCTTGTGCATCTGGCTAACGTGGGACCTGGGGAACTGAGCCTTGAACCAGGGTCCTTAGGCTTCACAGGCAAGCGCTTAACCGCTAAGCCATCTCTCCAGCCCTACATCTATCTTTAATGTGAATGTTTTATCATATTTAGTATCAGACAGAACCAATTTCTATTGTTAAAACTTCATTATAGTTTCCTACTTCATATTTGTTTACTCATAATTCATTGTATTGTCATAAAAACTCCCCTTGTTTATAAACTGGCATTTTGTTATAAATATGCTACAGACAATTGAAATAATTTTAATACCAAAGAATATTTTCTAGTTTTATATTTGTTATAACACCATTGTTTCCTTTTAGTAATTTCTTGAAAATTTTCTTCATGGTTTAGGTATCTCATTTAATTTCAAACTTAAATAGATTTAGTCCTTACTATTTATATAAATTAGTCTTTTAAAATTTGATATGGACATACTTAGTGTGTAAACAACACATGTTGGTTCTTCAAAGAAGTGATGTGAGTTGTCTTTCCTCTCCTTCTGTGGTAAGCATTGGCCAGCTGTGCTTGCTGTCAACACTGAGCATTGTCACTTGTCCTGATCTTGCCTACTGAATAGTCACTTCTGAAAGAAGATGATTCCAAACTTCTCTGTTCTTTCTAGACCACAGTGCTTGTCCTACTTTCTCCAAAGCAAAGGACCCCCATCTTCCCTGCAAAAGGTTGATGGTGCTACTTGGAGAGATTCCCCTTCTGTCCATTGTCTCAAACCTTCAGCTTCTCAGACACAACTCCTGAGATGATCTATAGATCAATGTCAAAAAGTTGGCCACAATAATGACAATCATGGTCTGTGTAGGTCTCAGCAATGGCTGAGTCATCTGATATTCCTCATTATGGTCTAGTTATTGCTCGTGTAGATATACTGTTGCCCTTGGGGATGCTCCCATTGTTGTCAGAGAAGCTCATTTCCACGTGGGGAATTTGAATCAGAAGCACTTTCTAATGATTCATTATTGTTGATATGTTTACATAATGCCTTATCTGTGACCCTCCAGGGTCAGGAAAAACTGTCAATCAGATCTCAGAAGGGTGAAACCAGGTATGTGGGACACAGGTGGGGGGAAGAGTGTTAACCAGGACTTCAAGATGGGCTTAAAGCCACCCTGTTCATGACATATGTAGACAGTGCTCTGATATATGGACAAGCACTTACTTATCTATGATTATAAATATGATAGTTTTCATATTGTTTATACATATATATTGATATAGATTGGTTTCAATTTACCCTCTTGCATTTTAAAGATATAAAATGATAATGCATATCTGTAAATTTGCATAGAGAATTTCACATGAAATTTTTTATAAATATTCAAATAATTTAATTTTTTCAACATTTTCCACTTCATACAATTTACCTCTATTTTCTAATTACTTTGATTGGAATTTGAGTCTAAAGTAGATTTAGTAGCTATTAACCAGAGAACTGAAGTTCAAATTAGTCAAATATTTTATTACCTGTTAAGAAACTCACTGATTCACTGACCCCACCCCCACCAGGAGGATAGACATGATAAATTTTGTAAATTAATTAAATCTTATTGGAATCTCCTTAGTTCCTAAACTCAACCCACAAGATTATGTTACAATTATTTCTTTCAACACATTGCTAACATATTTAATATTTTTAAACAATATTTAAATATATTTTGTGATTTTACTTCATTTTTCTTAAATTTACTATCAATTATTGCTATAAATATATACTCAATACAAAATATCAATTTGCTTTTTTGAGATAGGGTCCTGCAGGTTATGTAGCCCTGGCTTGCCTGAAACTCTCTATGCAAAGATGGCTGTTTTCAAACCTGCTTCCAGCAATCCTTCTCCCAACTCTGTACCTATGCATTTCTTCATGATACATATTATGAAACTTTCTTCTTTAGTAATATAGGAATAGTTACATAGAATCATATTTGTCTGTTTCTCACACATTTAAAGAATATCTAAAAATGCTACAACCTCTCAAAGCTTAAACTTAGTTTGATTGATTGATTTTTTATCATTGTTCATTGTAGATAGACAATATTCTTTATGAAAATCATTATACCTTTATTTGGTTTCCTTCTGTGATCAGTTTCATTAAATTATATTTTATTAGCAATTATCTATTTTAAGCAAATTGTCAAATGTATTTGCATATTTTAAATCAAATCTACCTTCAATTCCTTATTATAGTTTCCTATGAATAGATTTTAAATTATTCCATAATCTGTATGTTCAAATTTTCCTCTTCTTTATTCCATACGTGGAGAGGTGGGTATGGTAATTACTGCTTCTACTGATCTAGGAGCCACTGCTTCTCCTGTGAATTTTATGCCTCAGTATAAAGAAGCACTCATTCATCCTATATAGTAAATATCAGTCCAACATCACTGCTGAACATTGTCTTAAATCTATTTTCCCTTTGTGTGAACTTGGATGATGAACATTTCATATTCTATTAGAATTTAATTTTGTAAATGAATTTTCATATTTCTTTTGTATTCTTTTGCATTGTCTCTTGGTCAAGATGAATTTTCTGCTTTTCATATTGAGTGACATCCTATTTTCATATGAACTTGTTACAATTTTTCTCTTTTCTAATTTTACATTTGAACTCACTATACCTACTTGTATTATCATTCTTATAGTACCTTTATATAGCTTCTTGTTGAAACTGTGTGTTCAGCATGAGTCTTTTTGTTTGGGTTTCTTGTCCACACCGCTCTGAAAAAAACTATTTTACACGGTATTCTGCTCATAGCTCTGCTGGTAGTATTCACTTTGTCTTGCATTAGTGTGTACAACACCACTATGACAATCAAGGATGACTTTTGCCTCTCAGTGGGCAGTGCTCATCTTCATGAAGAAAATGTGCAGCCGTGTTCTGGAGTCAGAGTCTTTGCACTGCCTATCAGAATTTGGTAAAGTGTTTCCTTCTCATATTCAAAATGGAACATGAATAAAAAATGAATAGAATTTGTATCATAACTCACATATGCTTTGGAAAACTAGGCAGCATGATACATTTCATCAAATTTTAGCAATGCAGGATCAAGAAGATATGGGGGCAGTGAGTGTTACATACACACTGTTCTAAAGAGAGAAGCAGAAAAACACAGTTACAGTGTCATATAAGAAGTTGTCCTGAGAGATGATCAAAGTTTCTAAAATTATCATTTTGCCAACCCTGTACAATATTACCTTCCCTTACTCTTAGAACAAAGACAAAATTGTAAAAGCAACCCATTGTCATTCAATTTGACCACAGTCATATCATTATATGATGATTTAATACTGATTTTCTATGATGTTATTTACATTATAAAATTTATGCAAATTTGGGCTTCATACCTTCTTTCATTAATTCAAAGAAATGCAAAACTCTCCCTAGCCATTACTATCTATAAATTAAATTGATTACATCTTAAATATATACTAATAATGGAGTATTAATATTGCATAAGAAACTCTATATGATTTTCTTCTCTCTTTGAAGTAATAATCATTGTTCTAGGGATTTGCTGATAGAAATGTGACAAAAATGAAAAGATTCATACTTAAAAATAAGTTTTGTTTTAAAATTAGACAAAAGATGTTTTGTGTATTGGAAGCTCTTTTAACGTCACAATTGGGTTAATAAAACAGATATTAGATGAGAGACATTTAGAGAAGGGAGCACTAATGCTTGCAAAAAACATGATGAGAAGTTTGTTTCCATGTTTAAAAAAGCCCAGGTCTCCACTTTGGAGATCAAAAAGCATTAACGTGGCTGGAGAGATGGCTTAGTGATGAATTAATTTGTCTGCAAATCCTAAAAATCCCAGTTGGACTCTCCAGGACCCACATAAGCCAGAAGCAGAAGGGGGTGCATGCATCTGGAGTTCATTTTCAGTGTCTGGAGGCCCTGGAACACCCATCTCTCTCTTTCTCTCTCTCTCTCTCTCTCTCTCTTTCTCTCTCTCTTTCTCTTTCTCAAATAAATAAATAAAATATACTAAAGAAATATTTTAAAAATAAAAAAAGAATCAACATGTAGAAGAACAACTCCAAAGTGTAGCAGAGCAATGATGGAAAAATTCAATATGTAGCTGTCGTATGCCTTCTTCACACATTTCTGTTTTCAATATAAAACAAAAGGGCAAGTGTAGAAAGGAACATTCAAACACTTGTGAACTCACAGCCCTGTGGTTGTCTGCACAGGACCTCCACAAGAGAAGGCCAGTCAACATTCTGTTAAAGAGGTTTAGGAGTCAACTCTCTCCCTAATGAGCTAATGACAGCTATTGATTTCCATAGGAGGAGGAATGGTATAGTCAATAGTAAGTGATAAGAAGTACAGAGTATCTGAAGTGGATAAGAGACACTAATATGGGGAACATATGATCAAAATGTAACATGGGTATATGAAAATACTGAAAAAAACAAATAAAAGAAAAAAATCTTGAGTATCTTAACTCCCCCTGCCCTCTGCCAAGGATCCTATTAAAAAGCAACAGGTGTCAGACGACTTTGAAGAAGAACTGTGGCCAGTTCTTCAAAGTGAAGGGGTGGAAAGTTACCTGAGAATGTGCATAATGAATTCTGTATGGAAACTCACAAACGATGGGATTTTTTTGCACCATGTAAAATATTTAAAATGGTTCTCTTGTGTCCACACACAAACTTATTAATAACTATGAGGGATACCACTTTCACATAAATTATTTGGGTCTAAAATTCACATATTGTCCATTATCCTAAGTTTCAGATTATTGACTTAAAATTAGATTGTGACATCTTAAGTGGCATCCCAAAAATGTTACAGTAAGTAAACTAATATGTCTTTATTAGTCCTTGAGAATCAATTTAAAAAGCTTTTCCATTCTGATGATTATTATGCAAATTCCAGCATACTGCCATCCTTATAGTTTATGTTAATTTGACATTAATGTTAGCTGCCTATCAGACTAACAATAATCCATCCATTCGAGCAGCCTGGAATACCAATTACGGAAATGAGTGGAGCTCTTCCTTGAAGATTTTTCTCTCTGTTGCAAGCAGACATATGTCAGCACACAGGGAAGAGCACAGATGTATCACAGTCTTTCAAGTATCCAGGCATCTTTGTGTGATGGAGCAGGTTGTGGTTGACATACTAAATCGTAAAAATGAAAAGAAGTCACTTTGTGTTGAGAACAAAAAGATTTGAAAGAAAAATTGATGTGAAGATACTCTCAAATAGCTGGAGTTGATATTAGAGAATCTCGGCCAACAGAATCTCTATTTCTGTAGACATTTGCTTTATAATGAACTAGTGTATATTCTATTGAGAATACTTGTGAAATATTTAAGATACTAATGATTTCTTTTCAAGTGAGTTTTCCCTCTTATTTATTCTACTTGCTAAGTGTAAATTATGCCAAATTGGCTCATAACAAAAGTTAAAGATTTTTAATGGAAAATGCTGCCATTTAGGACACATTATTATCTGTCTTCCAAAGAAGAGTCTGTTGAAATCTATGAATTCCTGTGCATAATTTTCTTACATTGATGTTATGATGCTTTATATGATACTTGAATAACTGGGAACTCCTTGAAAAATTCTCCTAACTTTTCTTTCTCCATATACTATAAGAAATAAAAGTGATTCCAAAAGTATATGATGTCTGTTTTACATTAGATAAAAAGCTTGTTGAATATGGTCTCCATTTGATGTATTTACATATTGGTTCATATCATTAGCTAATACATTTTCATTAGTTATGTACACAGTGTGTACACAGCCATGTTGGTTCCAGTGTTAGCCTCCTCCCTGTCCTCCCACTTCCACAGGGTCCCTCCTCTTTGGGAATGTGGGTCGTGCATTGTGGGGTTAGATATCAGTTGTGTGTAAGACACAATGTCTCTATACATAATGACCCAGCATGTGACTCTAAGAATATTTCTACCCACTCTTTGGCAAAGTTCCCTGAGCCATGTTTGGTTCCTGTTAGTTCTGCTTCAGTGATGAGGCCTTGAAAGCCTCTGTTTCTCTATATATCTTGTTGGATCGGACTTGAGTGTTCTCTGTGTCTGTCTTCTTCACCCTTGTGCTGTTACCAGGTTCACCAATAAAGCAGCACTCTTATTCATTTCCCCAATTACTCTTGGTTTCAGCTAGGGCCCTGGTGAAATGTGATGGGCTGATTGTCTCCTTAGGAACTGTGTCCATCTGAAGAAGAGAAGCAAATTCTCCAATGGAGAGTAAGGTCAGCACTGGGTAAATGGGATAGCCATTATTATTTCAGAGAGAATTTAATAGGTATAAGATCTCTTGTAGCCCAGATTGGTGGAAGCTTGATAATGGAAAGGGGGCTCATTTTTTTTTTTTTTTAATGGATATGGTTCTAACTTGTTTTCCAGCCCCAGCTATGGTTCTGTTCCACTGAGTGGATCAGTTTGCTAAATCAAGAGCAGTTGGTTACTCATCATGCCTGTGTGCCACTATTGCACTTGTGTGAGCATCACATCAAGTTGTTTGCTGCTGAGTAGCTTAGACCATGAGTTCCTTGAACAGATGTTGGTCATTTTTCCCTAGTCTCTCATGTAGCACCTGCTGGCAAGACATAATAGCTAATATTTTATATGCATACTTATATGCATATTTGTTTCTCCAGATAATTTTATAAGGTTTAAATATGTAAGACAAGGCTGATTTTTGTTCTTTATATAATAATTGATACAATATAAATTCAGTATTTTCTCTATAAATTGTACCAAAAAAAAAACATAAAAGTGAGCCCAGAGGAATTATAATATCCAACATTGGCATCTCCTTTACAGAGTAAATCAACACATTCACACATTATCACCAAAGTATACAGGCATAAGATAATTGGCTAAGAACTAGAAAGAGAAACCCATATATTCTGGGAGACAGTTCTGCGGCCTGAGCTGAAAATATGATCATGCATAATTAAAAGGTAAAAAGTAAATTATCATTTAAAGAAGGATCAGGGTGGAGAAATGACTCACTGTCTATAGGTGTTTGCTTACAAATCCTGCTGACTCAGGTTTAAACCCCCAATACCTTTGAAAAGCCAAATGCACAAAGTGGCACATGCATCTCATGATTTTGTAGTGGCAAGAGGCCCTAACATACCCTCCCATTCTCTCTTTTCTCTCTCTCTCTTTCTCTATCTCTCTCTCTCCTCTTTCTTTCTTTGCAAATCAATCAATCAATAAAAATATTTTAAAAATTAAAAAAAAATTAAGCAGGATATTAAAGTAACTAACTCCTTGCATGAAGAGTGTCATTTCCAACATAGACATTTCCTATGTCTATGCATTAACTTCTATGAAGATTCATAGACATTGCACCACAATGGGTAGTTTGAGTTTGGGAAAAAGGCTCAGTAGACGAAGAGCTTACTGCACAAGCATGAATACCTGAGTTTGTGTCCTCAGATGCCAACATTAAAGATAGAATCTATGATAGGCTTTTGTCATCTCATTATAGCTATCTCAAGATGGGAGGCAGAGACAAGAGAATTCTCTGAGTGTCCTAAGCTGGATAGCATAATGAAACCATGGTTAACAAGAGACCCTTTCCCATATCAGGTGGAAAGATGAGACTGACAAGCCAAAACTTGTCCTCTGACCTCTACACATGTGCCCTCATATGTGTGTGGTCATAATAACAAACCTGATCATGAACATGTGAACACCCATTGAACACATACATACACACATGCACCATAAAATGAATGACTATTCTATGGCACATTTTATAAAGAGAATCAGAAGGACCTTACTGAATATAAATATACCTTTGCACTACATGAATAACTATTTACATTTACCACACTGCATTTATTTGCCAAAGAATTATAAAATAATAACAGACAAGATATAGTTTGTATTACCCTTTCCTGGGTGAGACATGAGAAAATATTTGTTCATCCATGCTAGGACAAGGAATATAGTTGAAAGTAAGGGTTCCACCAAATTACAATTAGATTAACTAATGTATTTACTGGCATACAATATAGAGCATAGGTGAGGGGTTACTTGCAGAAATGTGGGGGTCCCCAAAACAGTGGTATTATCACAAAGTTACATCATGGATTATAACCTCTTGGAAATGCCATCATGGGGATCTACTTTCAGCTGTCCTTCAATTCCTGTATAAGCAGAAAATCGCTTGTAGCTAGGAGAGGGGACACAGAAGGATTTAATGGCTGGAATCCCCCTGGAGAGCCTTGTGATCCTTCCTCTTCCTTTTTCTTGCTTGTACTAAAAGCTCTATCACTTTAGGTATTGCTATCTTGGTGTTCTTTTCTTATTTCATAGTCATAGCTAACAGGCCAATGTGCTGTCTGATGATGAGTTAATCATACTATGCCTAGAGGCAAAAAAAGAAAAAAATACATTGTTTTATGGCAAAGTATTTCAGCATGTATCATTAAAGTTATGTCAGAAAATTTACGTACACATAAACAACACCCATTGCACAGCTAAGAAAATTGATAACAATGATTTATATCAGATATAATCTGTTCATATTCAAAATTAAGAATGGAAGTTGTGAGGTCAGTACATTGTTGCTTAAAATATGAAATGTGTGTATTGAAGTTGGGGTTTCATTGCTGGCAGAAATCACCCCACTAAGAGCAGCTTGTGGGTGAAAAAAAAGTATTTTGGCTAATAGACTTGAGGGAGAAGCTCCATGAAGTCAGGGGAAAATGATGACATAAGAAGTCGGTGGACAATAACAGCAGGAGAGTGTGCCAAACACTGGCCATGGGAAACTGGCTATAATCCCCACAATCCTACCCTTAATGATACGCTGCCTACAGGAGGCATTAATTCCCAAATCTCCATCAGCTAGGAACTTAGCATTCAGAACACCTAAGTTTATGGGAGACACCTGAATCAAACCACCACATTCTGCTCCTGGTCTCCATAAACCAAAATCCATACATGATATAGAATATAATGCATTTAGTCCAATGTTTGATGGCCCATAGTTTTTTTATAATACCAATGATGTTCAAACATTCCCATAGTCCAAGGTCTCTTAACTAAGCCGTAACACCAAAAAATCTCCCTAAAAAATCATGATGGCCCAGAATAAACATTTACACTGCAAAAGATGGCATTGGGCAGAGCAAAGAAATATTAAACCAATACAAGGTTTAAAACAACCAGGGCAAATATCAAATATTGTAGCTCCATGTCCAACAACTCTAGTCAATTAAAAGTCTCCAGGCCTGACAATTCTAACCACAGACAAGTTTCTGGAGTTCCAATTCCACTCCTCCAGCTAGGGTACTTTCGGGCCTGGAAAACATCATCAGGCTGACAGCTCTCTTTAGCAGCCATCTCCTGGTCCTGGCATATACACTGCAACTCTCAGCTCATCCTTATGATTCCATCTGGTCTCCATTCAGGCATCCAGCAAACCTGCTTCACATTGCCCATTGCCGTTCCCAAAACACAAGACTGTATTGGAAATTCAATGACTCTTTTTCTCCCCTGCATTTCTTATACTTCACAATACCAGGTAGGGTGCCAATTTGTTAATCCAGGGGGGAATAAAGCAGACTTTGAAGAACAGGACACATCTTCAGCATTCAGAACTTTAAAAAAGAGTCTACATTCTTCCTGTTGCCCCAATGCAGGTCAGCTGGCCAAGTCTCAAAGGTTGTGATCTCTCATATAATTGTGGCTAAATGGGCAGAAGTTTTAGCCCAAATATTTCATTTATGCCCCATATCCCTCTACTCATACCAGTCCATTTCTATGCAATACAACCCTGCACAACTTCTCATGACATGGCGATAACAAGAAGTCTATCACATGAACTGCTTCTAGCACCACAGGCCATGCTCTTTTACATCGTCATAAGCCAAACCTCACAGTCCATAGTTATTACTGGATTCGGGTTTTTCAACCCTGACCAGAATTACCCATGAAGCTGTACTTACAGAATGAAAGGTGTCTCTTAGGCCAAGGTTTCAAATCCTCCCACATTCCTCTCTAAAATAAGTTCTAAAAGGCCAAAGCCACATAGTCAGGTATCTAGCAGCAGGTAATCTAGCAGCAGGTACCAACTTTATGGGCAGGTGGAAATGATGGATTGAGCAGAAGGATATGGCACAGAAATGAAGGATTTTTGTTTATTTTATTTTATTTATTTATTTGACAGAGAAAGAGGGAAAGAGAGAGAGAGAATGGGTACGCCAGGGCCTCTAGCAACTGCAAACGAAATCCAGAAGCATGTGCCCCCTTATGCATCTGGCTAATGTGGGTCCTGGGGAATTGAACCTGGGTCTTTTGGCTTTTCAGGCAAACACCTTAACCACTAAGCCATCCTTCCAGCCTGAAATACAATGTTTTGTTTTTTTTTTTGTCTAAATATTTTAGCATGAATCATTCAGGTTATGTCAGGAAATTTACCTATACATCAACAATACCCTTTGCACAGCTAAGAAAATTGATAATGATTTATATTACATATACTCTGTTCATATTCAAATTTAAGAATGGAAGTTGCAGTGTCAGTACATTCTTGCTTATGATATGGAAAGTTGTGTGCATGGCAGCTAATGTAACATTGCTGGGACACACAACTGGAGCAGGTTATGTGAAGAAAGTATGTATTTCAGGTTTACAGTATTGAGAAAAAATTCTGTAGAGTGAGGGAAAATGTGGCAGAGAAAACAACTGGCTCACAGCTATATCATGACTGCAGAGACAGAAAGCAGGAAGAGCAGCAAGAATGAAATAGCTTTGAGCACACAGCAGGTTGGACTAGTAAACCTCAAGGCCCAACCCCCAGCCACAAACTTCCTCCAGCAAGATTCTACCTATCACATGTTCTGTTGGCTGTGGTCTAAGTGGGAGACTGATTCAAAAATACTTGAGATTATGAGGAATATACCAAATCAAACCACCACATATATAAGCAATTTCATCTGTAAAAGTAAGGCATGCTACTGGAGGATGGCTTTGCTAGAACTCTTTCAAGGAAGTTAGTTAGGAATGAGGGTTGAAGTATCTTGGGATGGAACCAGTGACCATATGAATGTACTGCATCCTCTCAAAAAGTGATGCCAGTAAATGGACTTTACCCCCACATACTGTGCCAAGCTTCCAGCATATTGAAGTGATATCTTATTTTCCTATATAATTTGCAAGATAGATAAAAATTAAACCCTTAAGTCAGATGATAAATCTCAACACACCCATGCATAGACTGGTAAGAGAGTTGAGGACTGAGACCACTGTACTTATTAAGTTTCTTATTACACATGTTTCCTTACCATATTATTCTCCCTTGTAAAACAAATTTTATGAATACAGCTATTTACATGTGACTTTTGCTCAAAAACATAATGCCAGTAAGAATAGAAGTAGGGCAACATGTACAAGGACTAACGCCCAGGCACTAATGAGTTATTTTCTGTGGTACATGCCAGTAATTGGAAGCAACAGAAATATTGGTATTCTTGAAGACAATCTTAGAAATCTAACAAAAAACAGATTTTTTCAATAATTAAATGGATTTCTAATGAATATACAAGCAGTACTGACTTTCCAAATGATGAGATCATTTCCTGACATACTAGGCACACTGTCATACTGAAATAGTATATAATAAAATAAAATCAAAAGAAGAATGGAGAGGAATTCATGTTCCATTGGGCTTTAAGATTCTGTTAGAATACAAAGAACGTTTTGTGGAAGGCAATTCTGGACACCAGTAAACTTTGTTCTTGCTGAGAAAATGTAAATTTTTTAGAAGTGTTCAGGCCTAATGAACACATTTCTTTGGTTTCTGATTAAGCCAGAGGCATCCTGCAATTTGCAGGAAGGGATGCATAAGGAAGGGAACAAATATGAATATTAATCTCCTATATACAGGACAGGACCATTTAAATTACATACTTTCTGGGGGAAAATAATTGTAGGCAACTGTTCCAAGGTTTTTTGGTTGTTCCATTGGGTAAGTCTAAGAATACAACTGTCTCTTCCCATCTTCAGTGCAGTTATGTATATTTGTGTATTATAATAAATGTAATGTGTTCCTTTATAATGACTTCTAGAGTCACACTGGAACAATTAGCTATATTGCATTAATTGTTACCATGTGAGCATTCCATGCTTTCTACGTTCCTCCATCACCATTGCTTTCATTTCCTGAATGCAGTTACAGCAACTGTTGCATTACCAGTATCTTTGTAAGTTTCCAGGGTATTGGTGGCTTATTCAAAGAACTGAGAAAGAGGCACATACAAAAATAAAGTAGTAACAATTGTACAGTGGGCCACCAGAACAAGAAAGTCTTGGGAGTCACTAGTTATTGCCTGGGTTCTCATTTTATGGAGACTACAAGAGGGAAAGACCAGTTGCCAAGGGGCATAGTTTGAAAGGTTCTCTACTTTGACAGACTTCAGTTATTTAAACATATTTTTTCTATCGTGCATGTCTCTTCCCACAGTGTATCTTACTTTAACTGTATTCATGCACATTTTTGCATAGGTGTAAGATAACAAATAAATGATTCTTCTAAAAATTTCTAAAAATTTACCTAGGAAGCTTAATGTACATGTACCCCAAATCTTTCCATTCTACATAGCCCATTGCTGTGATATAAGCAAGAACCTATGATGAATAGAAACTGAACAGAAAGGGCAGTAACCAAAGATTACTGTAGGAGGAGAAACTTCTCGTTGTTTGGAGTACAATTCTGCAGGCAACTCCATGCAGGTGAGAGTCCCTGGTAACCAACAGTTTGCTAAGTGCATTGGGAGGAAAGGGCTTGGTTACTGCCCAAGGCAAGAAGTGATCAATGTTGCTAAGGTATTCCCCTATGTTTTCCTCTCAGTTTACCCTTGCCTATAGTGTTACTTCTTACCTTTGTTGACACACCTGGGACAAAATTCAGAACTCTTCTTGGGGGCTGGAGAGATTTCTCAATGGTTAAGGCACCTGCAAAGCTTAATGACTCGGGTTCAATTTCTCAGTACAAATAAACCAGATGCACAAAGTAGATCATCCATCTGGAGATTTCCCTGACTTGCCCATACACTCACTTTCTCTCTTTCTCGGCTTACAAATAAAAACTAAAAATATTTTAAAAGTATTAAAGACTCATATCTCTTCTTAAACTACTATTCTTTACAAAGATAGAATGATTTCAGGATCAATCCCCAAATTGTAGACCTGAATAATTTACAATACAGTCATGCTTTCTGTCAGAACAAGACCAGGATTATACACTACCCTTCTGAATTTATCATATTGCTGGTCCATAATGTGCATGTAACATTGTTTCTTGCCTATATAGTTTTCATATCCAGCATGTGCAAAATTTATAAAGATATGTCTGCATCTGAAAATTATGAAGGCCTTGACATTATTTGGTCTTGATATGAAATAGTGATAATTAATATGCATGATATATTTTATCTATTCAGCATGATTTTGGCATTGATTTGTACCAATTTTAGTTTCACAAGGAAATAAAATGAGTTAAAAATCAGAAAAGGAAAGCAAGATGAAACAGGCAAAAAATATGACAGAACAATTCACTGAACTTTATACCTTTGTGGTGGGACTTACGTAGATTATTACTTATTGAAGTACTATGGACAAATGAGAAAGGCAAGTAAATTAATTAAACTAAAAAAAATGAAGGTGCTGATTAGCTGGAAAGAAATAAAGCATGAGGATATTTTAACAGATCTCCCACATATCAGAAATCACATTCTACTCCAGTGATTATCACCATACATATTTATTCCCATAGAGCTGAATGCTCTGGTATTTTATTTATATGTTGATCCTGATTATCAAGTTGATGTTACAGTGTGTTACCTATAGGACACACTTCTGGACATGTCTCTCTACATTTCCAGAAAGAATTAACTGAGTGGAAGAAACACCCTCCACGTGAGCTGCACCATCCAGTTGCTGACCCAGAATATGTAAAGTTGTCCATCTGCCATTGCTTCTTCCTTACAAAGGTTGATCAATCACCATTTATTTTTTTAATTTTTTTGTTAATTTTAATTTATTTATTTGAGAGTATCAGACACAGAGAAAGTCAGACAGAGAGAAAGAGAGAGAGAATGGGTGATCCAGGGCCTTCAGCCACTGCAAAAGAACTCCAGACACATGCTCCCCTTTATGCATCTAGCTAACATGGGTCCTGGGGAATCGAGCCTCAAGCTGGGGTCCTTAGACTTCACAGGCAAGCGCTTAACCACTAAGCCATCTCTCCAGCCCTCTATCACCTTTTTCTACCATCCTTCTCTGACATCTAACTAGATCTTTAATCTTAAAAAGTGAGGCTTCTGAGAACTTGCAGGCCTCAACCTCAGATTGAGACTGCTGAGGTATTGTGTACTGGTCAACAAACCAGTTTCTCCGCTTTTGCAGTGTGCTTTTGATTGTTTTGGATTATGGAGCACCAAACATGTAAATCCAACCTATCCGATGAATTGAATATGTTACAAGATCCGGCAAAGGCATTCAGCAGATGTTATTAATGTTAAAGCCACATTATCTGGCTTAGCCTAACAGAGTCATGCAAACATTTTGGAAAGCACATGCCTTTATCTGGCTGTATGTAGAAGCAGAGTTGGAAAGACTTTGGGTGATTAGAGGCAGGGCTGCTGTCACGTGTTTGGGAGGCAATGTGCATGAGCAGAATTTAGTAGCCCAGAATGGTCCACGGCATGTACAAAAAGAGACCTTCTTCAAACATTCACAATTCCTAAATTCTCCTAGTTTTTTCCAGAGCTTCTATTTACTATTCCAGCCTATTAGGTGATTACTTGGCTATCCAAAACCCAGCAGAGAGCTCAGCAGTGCCAGCCAGCACTTTTAATCCAGAGAACTATGACATAATCAATATTTTAAGCCAAGTTTACAGTGATTTATTATACAGCAAAGAAAATAATGCCAGCAATGTTCTAATGTGTCCATTTCTTGGGATATTTGGCAGAAAATGGCCTACGGCTGAGTCTTCTCTCCCATTATCTCTGCTGCTAAGAGCCAACTTGACAATGAAACTGAATGCCTGGGGGTTATTCACATTCAGTGTTTGACACAGGATACAGATGTGTAACCCTTTGTTCATTTAAGACTGACCTCTAAGACATCTAGATCCAAAGTGTCAAATGAGATTGGCTGAGATGTCGCTACTGCATCATAAAGCAAATTCTATTTTGGCTTGATGTTTCTCTTTTCCTCCTGCATAGAGATTTGTGAAGATTCTACTTACTAAGTGTCTGCTGCTCAAATTACTTCATCAAACTTGTTTCCAGGAAGGTCTTATTAATATAAGATGATGCAACTTAATATATAAAGAAATGAAAATGAAAACAGTTTTACTTCAATTTGCTAAACAGCATTAAGTCTATGATGGGCACGGTACCCTTCCTAAACTCAGTGAGATGATGGCATATCTGATATGATAAGTATTTCAGGGAGATAGATACAAGTGTCTCACTTGGTACCTCCCCCATTTTGGGAAACAGAACCCTTAGATGTTAGTATAGTATGTAATTGCCTACATATGGTTCAAATCTCCTCCTTGCAACTGGATCTAGCCTAATAGCCAAAGTGTTTATGACGGGATGTAAACAAATATGCTTGAACCAAAATCAATCCTTCTCCATTTCTGTTATCAAATCTATTTGTTACTAGAAATTGCATAACTATTTATAATGAACCGCTGTAGCTCTTATACAGAGCATGATGCTTGAGGAAGGAATCCGTAATTCTCATGATATCAAACCTTCTATATTTTGATGTCACTTTTGTCAGAAAAGTTTCCTCTACTTGTTATGATTTTATTCTTCTGTTTTAGGGGTAGGACATGTTTTGTACTTTGTGGTGCATTTTCATATGTCCTAATGGATAGAACTTTGAAAAGGGTTTGATTTATCCAGTTGTAATTCCTATATTGTACAAATGATCAGAAAACAAATCTGTAGGATTTTCCAAGTGAATATTTCTATTCAACTATGAACATTTAGTCTCACTCTGTAAATTTAACATGTACAAGAAACATACCAGCAAAGATGTATGGACATACATGTTTAGGCAGTTCAATTGGATCCTTTCTTCATCATGGAAAAGTGTAGAGACATGAATTCATTGTGCATTGTAGGTCACTGCTTTCAGGACTTTGGAGAAAGCAACATCCAAAAGAGTTGAAGTTTCATATAAGATGGTATAAGGCTTCATGTAAACATGCACATCCTCCATAGGCCCTACAGTAACTCTAGATTATTTATGTTGCCTAATACAATCCAACTAGCTTCACTGAATAGCTGTTATAATGTATTATTCAGTGAATGACAACACAGAGAAGTCTGTACTAGCTTCATACAGACACAGTTATGTTAAACATTTCCTAGTTGGCAGTGAATCATTTTGTTTTATCTAAGGCAGGTCTCATGTAGCCCAAGTTGGCTTCAGTCTCTCAAACTCATGATATAGTTGAAGATGACCTTGGCCTGATTCTCCTGTCTCCTCCTCCCAAGTACTAGGATTGCAAACATGTGTCACAATACCCAGCCTATGTAGCTGGTTAATCTTTGAATGTAGATCCTATAGGTTTATACAGATGGCTATATTCAGTTTCTTTTTTGTCCATATCCATGTTTTTGAAAGAATGTTAGTGTAATGATTTTAGAGAAAAGTATCACCTTTAAAAAAGTGTAATGTGAAAATGGCCTGGATATCCATGACTTCACAGTGTCTGACATTAACCTACACAAGACCATCATAATAGGAGGTAAAAGATCATGACATCAAAATAAAAGATGGACTGAGAGGGGGAGGGGATATGATGGAGAATGGAGTTTCAAAAGGGAAAGTGGGAAGAAGGAAGGCATTACCATGGGATATTGTTTACAATCATAGAAGTTGTTAATAAAAATAATTTAAAAGTAAAAAAGGAAAACAAAAAGTATAATGTGAGTAAAACTCTTACGGAAAATCATGAAAAAATATTTCCTTAAGTGCAAAATAAGCAGGGAGCAACATTTTATCTCATTCTTGCAACAATTGCTGAGAATTTTTCCCTTTTCTTGAGCTTTTTATGCTAGAATTTTTTCCCCTACTCTTCATGTATTTCAGATGTAATTATTGACATATCCTTGAAAACTAATACTGGTCAATAAAGTCTAAAGTAAGTTACTTTTGTACTAACTTGGAAATTCACAGTTAAAAAGTGCTAGGCTCTTGCTCACCCTCCCTCTCTCTCTCTCTCTCTCCCTCTCTCTCTCTCTCTCTCTCTCTGTCTGTCTCTAAAAAAAATAAATAAATAAAACGGGCTGGAGAGATGGCTTGGCAGTTAAGGAGCTTGTCTGAGAAGCATAGGGACCCATATTTGACTCTCCAGATTCCCCATAATCCAGATGCATGTTCAGGGTCACACATGCTCTCTCTCTCTCGCTCACTCTCTAAAATTAATTAATTAATTAACTAATTAAAATAATTAAAGTGCCAGGGTTGGTTTCCTATCCAAAGTTGAATTGGGCTCCAGTGTTCTTCCTTTCATTTCTCACCACAAAATATTGGTTTATGAATACATGCTGCATAGAGAGTTAAATGTAAACAGCTTGTGAACACTGGACTGGCAAAAATGTTCCACACTGTTCTCTGAAACTTTCACTTATGCTATTTAAATATGACACCTGCATAAAGAGTGATTGTTTTTAAAAGAGATTAATTCAAGTGATTCTCAAGTATAATGGGTAAGACAGTACTAATGTGCATGATATGACCTGAGTCCTCATCTCACAAATGGTCACTTGCCTGTGACACAATTACTGTGCATGATGGGAATTCATTGTCCCTCATCCATGGGCTCCTTTTCTACTTCCTTTTCTATAAACTCACTCTATCTCCTGATTGAATTTTTATAAAAACAGAAAGGTTAAACTGCTAAAAGAAGAATTAGCATATGTGGAATTTATTCATGACAAGTGAGCCTCATCCAAAATAAAGTACATGAAACGATTGTGGAAATTCTATGGGGTTATAAATATTTTCACACACTTCAAGTTAAGAAAACTAGCAAGAAGCCTTTAATTTGAGGACAGAAAGTTGGAGAGTTACAGCTCTACTTCTAACAGAATGGTCCTTAGATGACAAGTGAGATATTTCCAGTATCTAACATTTCACATTACATTCCTCCTTGTCTTTACATCAGGTTCAGACAACCTTTTTTATAAAAATGTCCCCTACTTTTCCCCTCCCACAGCTCTTCTCACACCTCAGCCCACTCTCCTTCTCTTTCACTCTGTTTCAGCAATGCAAATTGCTCCCACTGCATTTTCCCTCTGTAATACTTGAGCAATTTTACTTTATTAACTCATTGACACTAATCACTCATTTGTATATTTTCATGGATAACAACTGCTATTTGACATAAATTTCTCCTCAAACATCTGAACTATTGTGGCATTTTGGACTGATATAAGCATGAGTTAAGTGTCCGTTTCAGAATTACTCTAAATTGCACCTAATATTAAACACCACTGGAAAATTGGATATGATAACATGGTCTTAAAAACAATGCTTTGTGAGTCAGTAATTATAAAGTGTGTGATCTGTGTTAGTTAGAATCTTTGTAATTTGCTTATGGAAATGGAGGCTAAATCATTAACCTTGGTGTTTATCTCAAGACTGTAAATGGACTCACTTCATTTGTGAAGAGAATCGAATGAGAAAATGTAGATGAAAACATAATTCACCTCATAGGACATTATTAATTTGAAATATTTAATCAGATTTTAATACTAAAGTTGTTAAATGTATAAGAAATCAAAGGTAAAAGATAATATCAATTTCAAAATAATCAATTTAGTTATTCGGCTCTTTTTTTTTTTCTTGTCCTGTGAAAAAATCCAAATGATTTCTTTTCCCACACTAAATTTCCTAGTGCACTCTTGTTCATTTATAGTTCTCTGTGTGCTCAAAAGATTTCTCTTCTAGTGAACTAACTCTATCTTCCTTCTCTGCTGACATAGCCAAAATAAACATAATTGTACCTAACTATAACATCGTGAAACTGTTTCACTTGCTTCTCAGTAATTAAGGTCAAGCCTAATTATAAATTATATGATCATTTATTTAAAAGTCCACATTTTTCATATTTTTTTAGGATGAACTTCTGTTTAGGTGGGATGTATGAAGGCTGTTTGCCTCTATCCATCAAATCATTAACTTCATATAGATTCAGTATAATCTGGCTTTCTCCTGAGCATTCACCTTAGTGACATCATCTGGGTTTAGATATTGAATGTCACCAAGCACTCAGAAAAACCACATGTGACAATCTTTAAGAGCTGTGGCCCAGTGGGAGGTCCTTAAGTCACTGGTAGCATGGCTTCAAGGGGATTGTGGCATATCCAGAGGACTCTTGTTTTGTGACTCTTTATACAATCACGCATGTCAATCTGTGCTCCTGTGTCAGCATCTATGATATTTTTCTAATTATCAACAACCAAATCAACGGAAATGCTGATCTTGGATTTCAACCTCCAAGATTATAAGTAAACAAACCACATTTTTTATGTTAGTTGCCTTGGGTATATAACTTTCTTCAATTTTGAAGAAGTAAGAATGCAGGTTTATAAAAAGATTCTTAGATAAGAAGATTATGAAAAAGTTGTTCCATAAACAAAATTGAATAAAAATTCAACTATGATAGAAATACTGATAACAACAATGGAAGAGATGTACAAAATGACAAATGCATACTTCATAACAAATATGAAAAAGCAAGACAACATGGCTTTTAATGATCATAACTCTTCAACAGCTATGAATTCAAAGACATTGAAACAGATAAATGCTTAAAAAATATTTTAAAAGTTTACTGGTAAAAATAATCAGTGACCCCAAAGAAGATACAACCCAACATAAATATTCAATCTGTGACCTGAGGACAAGCATCAGAAACATACAGAATAAAGCCATGGTGCATCAGAAAAATCACAATACAGATAAAAATTGCAACATGAAAAAATTAACAAAGGAAATAATATTTTGAAAAAATAGAACTGTCGGGAATAAAATTTCCAATGACTCAGTTAGAAAGCAAACTAAATTGAAACAAGCAAATGAAAGAATTCCAGGCGTGAAAAATAAAAGCAAGGAAACATGGCATTCAAATATTTGGAATTAAAAGTAAACTGTAGGCAAGACTCAAAATTAAAAATACTCTATGGCATGATCAAGAAGCCATAGGATAGAAGGAGATTAAAAACAACAACAACAAAAATAAAATAAAGAGAAGGGAAAATGTATTCAGTGGAATTATTTGAATTTTTCTTCCAAAATTTATTGAAGGAAATGGACATCCAATCAGAAAAGGCATGAAGGACCTAATCTTTACTAAAACTCAATGAAGAGAAGTCAAACTATTATAATGGCAATAGACATATACCTAAACTTTATTATAGTTCACTAGTACTTCACTAATTACTGTGCTATGAAATCAGTAATTATTTAAAACAAACACCTTAATTGTTAATAATTAGTTAAGTGAAGTGGAAGATGAAAGGGAAAAAAGTAGAAAAGAACAAAAGATTCAATAAATGTAAGGAAAATGTAGAGGAGGAGGAGGGAACAATGTTATAAAAAGTAAAAATTTAAAAAGCAGGAAATTATATTTTATAGAGAAAATAAAATAAACAAGAAAACAAAAAAAAATCCAAAATGAAAAAGTTCTACAACGGTATTAGATAAATGTAAGAAAGGAAAAATATCATGAAAATAAAAACAACAATGGAAATAAGGACAAACACTATGAGTAAGAAAAAATATATATGTATATATATGCTTGCTTAAAAAAGCCTGATGACCTGAGTTTGATTCCTCAATACCCATGTAAAGCCAGATTCACAAAGTGGAGTATGCACCTGAAGTTTGTTTGTAGTAGCTACAAGTCCTGGCATCATGCACATCCTGATTATCATTCATTCATTCTCTCTATCTGCCCCTAAAATAAATAGATATAAATGTTAAAAAGTATGAACTCCCCAGTTATTACTCTCTGGTTGGCAAATATTGCGACAAAGAGGTGTCTTTCAAGTGCCCTCCTAACAGAGGAAGCAACTGCAGCATGGCACAGGTATAGGAAACATCTTCAGTTCTTCTTGATCTGTCTTCTTGTTCTATCTCCTTGATCTCTGGGTGTTACTCTCTCTGTTGCAAGGACAGACACTTGGCAGTGTGTCTCTAGTTGACCGATGGTGCTTCAGAGATGCAGCTCTATGAAAAACCTTGGCATGTTGTTGGCTTGTGAGGTTGATCATCCCTTGACACCAAGCTTGGGGCTTTCAAACTACAGGTGAACTCTGAGATTAGTGGTATCCCCCAGCTGCCTGTGGCCTTTTTGGTTTGTTAGCATCTGACCCTCTGGCTCTCCATAATTGTCTCCCAGAGCTGCCTCTTGCCCCTGGGCGGTGTGATTTGTGATAGAATAAATGAAAATACATTTAAGTTCCCTGACTTATAGATTTTACCTGTTATCAGGGCTTTAAGGAAGATCTGTTTTAAACAATAGCTCCCTATCTCCTGCACTGTAAGTCATACAAAGTAATAAGACAGGGAGTTTCTGCCTGAAGAATTATTTTTTCACCAAGACATAATTGACTTGTGAGGTTGCTGAGCTTGCCCTCAGGGTTCCCAACCAGTGTTTTCCACCGGGATTACCTGGCTAACTTTGGATGTGGCCTCTGTTTCCCTCCCTATAATGGAAAGCTGTGAGGGCAGAGGTAGTGTCAGGCTTGGCTTTCTTTGCTTCATGCACTCCTTTCCCAGTACATTTCTGGTATCCTACAGCTATTTTGAGAACATCCACGATTCTCTGTAGCTTTAGATTGGAGTCTGTTATTTGTTTTGATTTGTTTCCTTCCTTTGATCACATTGACACAGGGTACCATCTTACCCAAAAGGTCTATTTATTCACCAGTATTAACATTATTATTTTTGTTCCAATCACACCAGAGGAACACCTCAATTGTCATTTTTCAGGCTCCAACATCTCCACTTTCCCAGTTCTGCAACTATAAGTGCATGCCACTACCCTCATATTTTGTCATTGTTTTTAGATCCTCATGTTTGTATGAAAACCAATTAACCAACTAAGCTATCTCCCCAGTCCTAACATTGAACATTTATATAAATAAATAAATAAATAAATAAATTATATATATATATATATATATATATATATATATATATATATATATATATGAGAGAGAGAGAGAGAAAGAAAGAAGCAGAGAGAGAGAGAGAGAGAATGGGCAAGCCAGGCCTCCCGTGGCTGCAGAAGAACTCCAGACTTATGCACCACCTTGTGCCATCTGTCTTCTATGGGTCTTGGGACTCAAACCTAGATCTTTTGGCTATGCACACAGCACCTTAACTGCTAAGTCATCTTCCTAGCCCACTTTTAACATTTTAACAAACTATAATTAATCCTTTTTATTTTTCTTTTCTTAAAATTGACATTAAAGTTAGGTACCTTAATATCACTTAAACCTTCATAGAAATGTTTGTTTTTATCTTGTATTGTCTGGTTCTCAAAACATAATGCAGTTATAATTAAATGTGCCTGATTTGTTTTATATGAAATACAAATAGTATCATGCATGGCTGTTTTGTTTCCATTCTTTTAATTTTGAGTTGATGTCCTGTGAGATGCGAGCACTTAATGTGACTGATGTCTTCTTAGTGGGTGCTGCCAAGCATGCTGAATAGCCTCCAAATACTAGCTATTTAGACTAACAGTGTCACAATACCTTGAAGCATGCATACATTTCATTAATGTAACAAATACTTCCTTATCCCCTTTTATCTATAGTACGTCATGATAAGCAACGATAAAGAAGGTATGCTGTATAAAAGTTAGGTTTTTATTCTATCCTACATATTCAGTATGATATCTTAATATTTAATATGTTTTTAAATGAAGAAATGTATTTAAATAAATGTAAAAGTAAGTAAATGGGATATTAATTATTGAATGCAATTTCATCCTTTGACAGTATTTTGAGCATATGTACTAGAAGAAACTCATATACACAAACATTTCCCGTACAGAATGAAGCACTGCATCAAATGAATGTGTAAATAAAGTGGTTATAAGAGTTGGTGAGCAAATAAATGCAATAATTTCAATCTGAAGTGTTGAGTTCTAATATTTATCTCAGCTGCTGATTTTACCACTATCTCAAATATATGCAGTCATATTTCTGTTTCACATAAATACATGCCTTGTTGCCACAGGTAGTCCACTTCCTATATGTGGATCTTGCCTTACAATATCTTGCAAAGGCCTGGATTCTTTGTGAATCTGTGTTCTGAGACATATTAGTTACTTTTTACTCAGGCAGCCATTAAAGCCTCAACCACACCATTCTTATTCCTATTGTCATAATGAAATTCCAGGTATAAAGAAAACAGAAGGGTCAATACAAGTAAAAGGGCATACATTGCATTCGCTGAGAAACCATAAACTTCTCTGTGACATACTTATGGTATATTCCATTGCCTCTAACATGTTCTGATAGTTGCATATCTCTGCAAACATGTCTGGTGAGAAATAAATATCAAATAAGTATATCAATATCATTTGCCCAAGTGAAAACAGAGAACAAAAAAGAGGTGTTGCGGGCTGGAGAGATGGCTTAGCGGTTAAGCGCTTGCCTGTGAAGCCTAAGGACCCGGGTTCGAGGCTCGGTTCCCCAGGTCCCACGTTAGCCAGATGCACAAGGGGGTGCACGCGCCTGGAGTTCGTTTGCAGAGGCTGGAAGCCCTGGCGCACCCATTCTCTCTCTCCCCCTCTATCTGTCTTTCTCTCTGTGTCTGTTGCTCTCAAATAAATAAATAAATAAATAATTTAAAAAAAAAAGAGGTGTTGCATGACTCAGATTTGCTTCCCTTTGGTAAATACATGAGAGAAATCACTTAAATGGAGGCTATGTTTATTTTGACTCACTACTTTTGGAAATTCGGTTCAATGTTGGTGAGATGCACTGACGTGGTACTAAGGAGAGGCACAAAACCAGGGTGGCGAGAGCACCTGGTAGTGGCTGCTCTTCTTATGGGTACCAGGATGTAGGACAGGCAGGAATTGGTTGGGAAAATGTGCATCTTCCCAGGCCTATTCCTGTTGTCTATTCTGTGCAATTAGCCCAACCTCCTAAATTTAAACACCAAAATAATGCCACCAAATTATGAGTTTATCAGTGGATTAAACCACTGCTAAGTCAGAAGTCTCATGATGCAATCACTTACCAAGAGTCTGGCTTCTGAAACTTCTGCTTTGGGAATCCACACATCAACATTTTGTAGGAACTTTGTATTTATATATACAGTTTATTTATGTGGAAGAAGGAAACTATTAGAAGACATTGTAGAGATTGTAACATCTGTCCAGAATTCTGAGGACAGGATATAAGCTCATTCATGGAATTATACCTCCTCAACTTAAAACCTTGTTACCCCCTCTCTTTACCTCCTATATCATTTCATATTCTATATTCAACCCCACATTCCCTTATTTAAAACTATAAAATTTCTTGAAGTAAACTCTCCTTTTAGTCTTCCTTTTGTTTTTCAACTTTTTTTATATATTAATGTGACATAATAAAACAAGTTATATTTTTTAAAAAGTATACCTGTGAATAAAAAAAATAGAAATAGTTTGAAAATATGAAAGAAATGGATGATTTCTTTGACCGATAAGACCTACCAAAATTAAGTCAAGGTGCTATAAACCATTTAAATAGACATATTACAAGTACAGAGCTCCAAGCAGTTTTAAAACGTCTCCAAACTACAAAAAGTCCAGGCCCAGATGTATTCACTGGTGAATTTTACCAGCACTTCATGGAAGAACTAATACACCTGTTTCTCAAAAATTTTAATGAAATAGAAAAGGAAGGAATTCTGCCAGACTTATCTATGAAGCCTCCATTCCCCTGATACCAAAACCAAAGACAGAACATCAAAGAAAATTATAGACTAATAACCCTCATGAACATAGATGCAAAAGTTCTCAACAAAATATTAACAAAGAAAGGGAGGTGTCCTGGTGCATGGTGGTGCTAGCCTTTAACTCCAACACCTGAAAAGCTGAGGCAGGAAGCTTACCATGACTTCTTAACTGGCATGGTGATACAGAGTGAGACCCTACCCTGAAAAAAAAAAAAAAATGGGGCAAGGCTAGAGACATGACATAGCGGTTAAGGTGCTTTCTGAAAAGCCAACACTGGTACATACATCTGGAGCTCATTTGTAGGGGCTGAAGGCCATGTTGTGCCCATTCCTCTATATTTTTGCCCCCCTCTATCTTTTTTTTTTCTCTCTCTCAAATAAAAACAAAATTTTATAAAGGATGGGGGTAGCTGAAGACATGGATTAGTAGTTAAAGCCACTTGCTTGCAAAACCTGATGGCCTGGTAAGGCTGAATGGGCATTTATTTGCAGCAGAAAGAGATCCTGGCACACCAATAAACACATAAATAAATAACTAATTTTTCCAAAATATAGATATGTTGGTTTTTGAGGTAAGGTCTCGCTCTAGCCCAGGGTGACGTGGATTTTACTAGATAGTCTAAGGGCTGCCTTGAACTCATGGCAATCATCCTGCCTCTGTCTCAAAATATTTTTTTCTATTTTCTTTTTTTTCCTTTGTATTTATTTATTTATTTACATTTTTTTATTAACAAATTCCATGTTTATAAAAAATAACCCATGGTGATACCGTCTCTCCCCCCACTTACCCCTTGAAATTCCACTCTCCATCATAACCCTTCCCCATCTCAATCAGTCTCTCTTTTACTTTTGGTGTCATGGTCTTTTCCTCCTCTTATGATGTTCTTGTATAGGTAGTGTCAGGCACTATGAGGTCATGGATATCCAGGCCATTTTATGTCTGGAGGGAGTACGTTGTAAGGAGTCCTACCCTTCCTTCGGCTCTTACATTCTTTCTGCCACCTCTTCTGCATTAGACCCTGAGCCTTGGAAGGTGTGGTCTAGATGTTACTTAGTACTCCAGTCTTTTCTTTCAAGCACTATGATACCTTTTGAGTCATCCCAAGGTCACTGCCATCTGAAAAGAGAAGATTCTCTACCCAAAGTGAGAGTAGCATTAATATAAGGGTATAAATATTAAGAGAAGTGCTTACTGGGCAGTTTGATAAGCATAGAATATACATTTTTCCAGACATCAGCATATGTTACACCCCTAGGGCTCATGACTACTCCTGTTTTAAGTTTTCAGTATCAGGGATGTATTCCCTCCCATGGAGTGGGCCTCCAGTCCAATTGGAGGGCAGTTGGTTTCCACCATGAGAGACCTGCCACTATTGCACCCATTGCCTCATTTGGCCTGGCTGGACAATTATAAGGCTTGTAGTGTCCACTGTTGAGTATCTTCACTGGTGGTATCTTTCTCCCATTGAACTGCACGTAGAATGGCTTCTTCTAGCTTTCTGTCAGCTGATCTACATGGAGGAGGTAATCAGCTCAGTTCCAGCAGGATTTCTCAGTGACATTGCAGCCAAAGTATGTGGAGTCTTCAGCAATAGGGTCTTACCATCTATTCCTGGTGGGAAACCAAGGCCCAGAAAGCCAAGGACCATATGTTCTCCCTCATGTGTGAATCCTAGCTACAGATGATTGGGCTTCTGTGTGAGAAGGAAAAAAAAAAAAAAAAAAAAAAAAAAGCTAAGTACCAGAGGCCAGTAAGTTAAAAAGGAGATATAAAGGGAAAATAAAGGAAGGGAGTAGTGTACTTAATAGGTTGGTATTGTATGTATGCAACTAGAAGAATAGATTAACGGGGGTGAAAAGGCCCAAAGTGAGCTCAGGGGAGGAGATTGAGTAAAGGAAAGATGGAGGGAGGGCTAATCAAAATCTAAGAGGATGCAAATAAATCATATGGAATCTTCCAGTTTTGGAGAATGAAACACTCAGGAACCATAGATCATTGTTAGAAAATTTTCAGTGCCAGGGATGGGATACCTCCTGTGAGTTGTTGGCCAGGGAGGTCTCTTATGCCCCCAAAATAGTTTTTAAAAGTGGGAAAGACCCATGGGATTATGTTCCCTGGTTTCTGACTCCTCTATTTCTTTTTTATTTTAATTAGTTATATACATATAACTATGTTGGTACCATCATTAGCCTCCTCCCTCCACAGGGACCCTCCCTGTTAGGGAATGCAGAATGTGCTCAGTTCAGAGTCACATTTTCAAAGTCTGGAGTTTGTTTGAAATGGCTGGAGACCCTTGCATGCCCATTATCTCTCTCTTCCACCTCTTCCTCTCTCTCTCTCAGACAAATTAACTAATCAATTAATTAATTAATATTTTAAAAACAGAGGCTGGAAAGATGGCTTAGCATTTGAGGTGCTTGCCTGCAAAGCCAAAGGACCCAGGTTTGATTCCCTAGGACCCATGTAAGCCAGATGTACAAGGTGGCACATGCATCTTGAGTTCATTTGCAGCAGCTGGAGGCCCTGATGCACCCATTCACTCTTTCTATCTGCCTCTTTCTGTCTTTGAAATAAATAAAAATAAAAAATTACACCACCAACATCAAAAATTATTGGCAAACTGAATACAAGAATACATAAGAAAGATCATTCACACTCACCAAGTAGGCTGTATCCTAGAGATGCAGGGATGGTTCAAGATACACAAACGGATAAACTATATGCATACATTGAAGGACAAAAATCACAAGATCATCTCATTAGATGCAGAGAAAGGATTTGACAAAATCCAACATCCCTTCATGGTGAAAGTCCTACAACAACTGGGAATAGAAGGAACATAAGAAAGGCTATTTATTACAAATCTACATCCAATATAATATTAAAGAGAGAAAAATGGGAAGCTTTTCCACTAAAATCAGGAAAAAAGACAAGGGTGTTCATTATCCCCATTTTAATATAGTACTGGAAGTCTTAGCTACAGCAATAAGGCAAGAGATATACATGAAATGGAAACAAATTGGAAAAGATCAATTTATCATTATTTTTAGATGATATAATACATAAATGACCCTACAGACTCTACCAGCAAACTGTTAAAGCTGATCAACATGTAGTAATGTATAGCAATGCAGCAGGATTCAAAATAAACACACAGAAATCAGTAGCCCTCTTACGTGCTAACAATAAACATGTTGAGGATGAACTCAAGGAATGACTCTCATTCACAATTGTATCAAAAATAAATGAATAAATAAGTAAATAAGAATTACCTTAGAATAAACCTAACTGAGAAAATGAAGGATATCTACAATGTAAAATTTAAAACACTCAAGACAGAAATTGCAGAAAACACTAGGAAATGGAAAGATATCCCATGTTCTTGGATTAGAAGAATCAATATTGTGAAAATGTCAGTCTTACCAAAAGCATCTACAATGTAAATGCAATCCCCATCAAAATCAGAATTGCATTCTTCATGAAAATAGAAACCTCGAATATCAAAAACAATTTTGAACAACAAATATAAAGCTTGTGGTATCACCATACCTGATTTTAACCTAGATTACAGAGCCATAGTAACACAAACAGCTTGGTACGGACAATAAAAAAAAAAAAAAAAAAAAAAAAACATACATACATGCAGGTCAATGGCACATAATATAGAACCCAGATGTAAGTCCAGGTAGGTATAACTATCAGATCTTTGACCAAAATGCCAAGAATACTCACTGAAGAAAAAAATAGTCTCTTCAGCAAAATGGTGCTGGGAAAACTGGATTTGTATCTGTAGATGAATGAAAACAGATCCTTATCTCTCTCCATGAACAAGAATTAAGTCCAAACTGATGAAAGACTTTAATATCACACCCAAAACTCTGAAACTGCTCGAGGGAAAAGTAAAGGAAATCCTTCAACCTGTGGGCATAGGCAACAACTTTCTCAATGTAAACCCAGTTGCTCAGGAAACAAAATCACAGATCAACTACTAGAACCTCATAAAATTACAAAGCTTTTTCACAGCAAAGAACACTGAATAGAGCAAAGAAGAAACCTACAGAATTGGAGTAAATCTTTGCCAGCTATACATCTGACAGAGGATTAATATCCAGTCTCTACAAAGAACTCAAAAACTAAATAATAAAATGTCAAGCAACCCAATTAAAAAATGAGCTATGGAAATAGAGAGTTCTCAAAAGAATAAATACAGATGGCATATGAACATCTAAAAAAAATGTTTTACATCTTTAGCCATCAGGAAATGGCAAATTAATACTACTTTAAGATTCCATATCACTCCCATCAGAATGGCTGCCATCAAGAAAACAAATGACCATAAATGTTGGTTAAGATGTGGAAAGAGGGGGATTCTTCTAAACTGTTGGTGGGAATGCAATCTTGTATAGCCATTGTGGAAATCAGTGAAGGTTCCTGAGACAATTAAAAATAGATTTACCATATGACCCAGCTATACTACTCCTATGCGTATATCCTAAGGACTTGTCTCACTACCTTAGAGACACTTGCTCAACCATGTTTATTGTCACTCTATTCAGAATAGCTAGGAAATGGAACCAGCCTAGATGTCCCTTTACAGATGACTGGATAATAAAGATGTGGTACATTTATACAATGGAGTTCTATTCAATGGTAATAAAAAATAAAATTATCAAATTTGCAGGGAAATTGATGTATCTAGAAAGGATACTTAGTGAGGTACCCCAGACCTAGAAAACCTAACGTTACATGTTTTTTCTCATATGAAGAGCCTAGCTATAAATGTTTGGGCTTCTATGTGAGCTGGAAAGAAACTCAGTAGCAGAGGCTAGTAAGCTAGAAAGTGGATGTAAATGCACTAGAATGGGAGGGAGAAGGGGAGACTTAAGGGGATGGTATTGTATATATGTAAGTAGAATAACAGGTTACTGGGGGTGGAAAGGTGTAAGTGAGGTCAGGGGAAGAAGCGATTGAATAAAGGAAAGGTGGGGGGAAGGCTAATCAAAATCTAAGAGTGTATGAATAAATCATATGGAAATCTACCATTTTTGGATAATGGCACACCCTGGAGCCATAGATTGTTACAATAAAAATTTCAGTGCCAGGGGTGGGATACCTTCTAGTGAGTTGTTGGCCAGGGAGGCCCTTGATACTCCACAAAATATTACAGGCCATTTCCATGGCTCTTAGTTTCCCATCAGGAATAGATGGTACCACCCTATTGCTGAAGACTCTACATACTTGGGCTGGAAGATCACTGGGAAATCCTGCTAGATCTGAGTTGAAAACCTCCTCTATGTAGACCAGTTTGCAGAAATCTGGAAAAAGCTACCTGCATGCAGTTCCATAAGAGAGAGAAAAATCACCAGTGGAGATAAACAAAAGTGGACACTGCAAGCCTTACATTTGGCCAGCCAGGCCAACTGAGCCAACAGGTGCAATAGTGATATGTCTGGTATGGAGGAAACAAACTGTTTTCTTATTGGACTGGAGGTTCTCTCTATGGGAGAAAATATATACTGATACTAAAAATCTATGACAGGGGAACTCATGAGCCCTAGGCATGCAATGTCTGCTGGTACCTAGCTAAATGTATATACTATTTTCACTAAACTTCCAAGTAAGCATTTCTCTTAATAGTCACAGCCATATATTAATATTACTCTTACTTTTGGTTAGAGAAGCTTCTTTTTTTTTCTCATAGCAGTGACCTTGGGATGACTTAAAGGCACCATAGTGGTGAAAAGAAGTGACAGAGAAGTGTTCCTCACTGAGACATCTCTAGCACACCTTCCAAGGCTCAGGGTCCATTGCAAAGGAGGTGGCAGAAAGGATGTGAGAGCCAAAGGAAAGGTAGAACTCCTTAAAACACATTCCTCCAGACAAAAAAAAAAAAAAAATGCCTCAATATCCATGACCTTACAGTGCCTGACACTAGCTACACAAGACCATCATATTAGGAGGAAAAAGATGTTGACATCAAAATAAAAGAGAGACTGATTGAGAGGGGGAAGGTGTATGATGGAGAGTGGAGTTAAAGGGAAAAGTGGGGGAGGATGGAATTAGCATGGTTTATTATTTGTAATTATGGAAGTTGTCAATAAAACAAAAAACAGAAATCACCTTATATTTAAAGCTGAGTTTATCTAACATTCAAATAATAAATTTAAAACTGTTAAAGAAAAAAAAACTTGGGATAAGTAAGAAAACGAACATTAATACTTTATTGAAGATGAACATATGTCCCAGTTGAACCAAGAACTGAAATTCTCCTTAATATGCAGTTTAAAGCCTGATCTTCCTTGTGGGTAGTATTACTGAATATTTAGTAAGGTTAAGCAATAATTCCAAAGCCTGGTAGAGGCATGCTTTCACATGCTTTTTTTTTTTCATATAATTAGCTATTTAAAATGGCTGCAATAAAAATGTCAAAGTAACAACTTCAGCTCACCAACAATTTTCTAACAGATATTTTAATTTTGGTTACAATCTGAATTTTCAATCCTTGAATGTTGACCTTACTTTGTCCCCCATCAGCTAATGAAGGTAAGTTTTATAAAACTAAAATTGTTTGCTTACAGTTGCGCTTCTAATATAAAAGGGGAAGTAGGGAAAACTACTTTCAAATAAAAAGTAGCAGCTCAGCTCAGAATAAAGACTGTAGACAGAGATATAATTGCATTATTTAGGACTTTTGTTATCTGTATAATTTGTGAGATATGAAAATGTATAAGAGTTTGCTTCCACATTAAAATCTCTGTTTTTCTCTTCTGAGAACTTAATGCATTTTCATCTAGTTTTCATAAGAAAGAAACCTGAACATTTTAAAATATGGGAAAACTTGTGTGCCTTTCCAAACAATGGCAAAGTCAGAACAGCAAATAAAAATTTCCTCCTGTGCAGTGTATACAAAACATTAATAATAAAATCAAGATGAGCACTAAACAATCTTTTACAGTATCCACCATTACACATGAAGCTAAAGTCTAAATAATTATCATTTCTTGTGAAAATTTATGTATGGACAGATATTATTTTTATTAATGATAATTGTACAATAAACACAATATGCATATTTATACACCAGCAAATTTATACATAGCTTTAAGTGAGATCAAAGGGATTAAAATGGTCTGAGTCAAAGAAATCCTCATTAGATGTCATGTTTGCAGGATTACACTACAAGAGATTTATGCTTTAAGAAAGGGACAATAGACTTGGAGCTATAATATAGGTTCCTTTGAAAAGAGACCTTGTATTAATAATCACAAAATGTTGATAATTAACTTAATGGAATTAATAACTTTTGAAATATTTTGAGTAAAGTGAGCAATATATATTTAATTAACATCATTATTCCATTTTTTAATGAGTTCCCCTGTAATGTGTAGCTGTTTGTCTCTAACTGACTCTATCACTACTTTGTCTCTTGCATAGGGTATGTCAATTTGAGTTTTGGCTTTTGTTTCAGAGTGTTAAAACAAAACAAAACTTAACTGAACAACAACAATAAACAAAACATCAACTAACAGAAATCATAGAAGCTCAGAATAGAGACAGTTTGACAGAGACTCCCAGGAACACGTTCACAATATAGCAAATGAATTGAATTGAGAGGAACTCTTCATTTCCACATCTACCATCCATTTTGAACTTTTGAAAGTTATTATCTTTATTTAAGCATTGTGGTAGTTTCTTTTACTTTCAGTGTTGCTCATTTCTTTGTTCTTGACACCTACTGACATCTTCAATAGTTATATAGGACTGTACCACTTATTATCCTTTGGTAAACACTTACAAATTATTAATTTTAATAATACCCTTATATTGATATTATTGCAATTATTAAGAGAGGTTGTTTTTAGAAGAACTATAGCAGACAGCCACTGGCTAAATGTGAGTTCCTTGTACTTCATACTAGAGACTAGAATTTTCACATGCTCAATTAAAAAATGAATATCACCTTGAAGGTTTTCAAAAATGGAATTTTGTTAATTTTAACGGACAGTGTCTGGGAACTAAGGTCAGGGACAGGGGCAGATGGAGGGTATGACCTTGGAGAGAGATGTATTAAGTTGAGGTATATCAGCATAACATTTGCTTTGTGAAGATTAAGTACAGATGATGAAAAATATGTTAAAGGGTTGATTGCCAGTACAGAAATAAACATTTACACAGTATGTACTACTTTGGGAAGACTTATGTTGATGAGGAATGTGTTCGATGAACCACACATATTAAGTAATATCTTTCTGGGCACTTTAAAAAATAGTTTATTTTATTTATTAAGGCAGGAAAGATGGCTTAGCAGTTGATGTTCGACTCCAGGTCCCACGAAAGCCAAATACACAAGGTGACACAAGCCCTCGAGGTCGTACATAAGCACGAGGTGGTGTACACATCTGGAGTTCTACTGCAATGGCTGGAGGCCTTCATGTGCCGATTCTCTCTCTCTCTCTCTCTCTCTCTCTCTCTCTCTCTCTCTCTCTCTCTCTCTTTCTCATAAAAATTACCAAAAAAAGTGTTTATAAATATGTTGTTGTTTATTTATGAGAGGTCAGGGGAGAGAATGCCCATGCGAGGGCATCCAGCCACTGTAAATGAAACTCCAGATTCATGTGCTACCATATGCACCTGGCTGATGGGGATTCTGAGGAATCAAACCTGGGGCCTTAGGATTTTCAGGCAAACACCTTAACTGCTAAGCAATCTATCCATTCCTGAACTCTATTATTTAAATTCTATCTCTCAATTTATTAGTAAACTTGCCACACTACTACCCTACCCAGGAGAAAAGAGAGAATACTGAATAAGCCTTCAGAATTTACTATAACTGTAGAATTTGCTTCTCCTATAGCAGTAATTGGTTGATAACATTATAATTCTATTGTTGCCCCTTATGTAAAAATGTCCATTTCACATATCTTAATACCCTCGAAATTTTTTGAACTAATAAAATTAACTAATGAAATTATGTTTTAGGAGCACTCATGTACTTAGATAAAATTGACTCCAAATGTTCACACACACAATACATAAATAAATAAATAATAAATGACAAAACAGTGAACTATAATAATACTAACACCAAATTCTTTATCACCGGATACCCCTAGTAGTAAATACTGGTTTACTTCAACCTAAGCCATATGAATCTGGGAAAGTATACCACATCTTTATGATATGTCAAATAAAATAATATTGTCCTACAGAGCTGTGAAATTAGTCATATAAAATACAATTGATAAATCATTGAATGTCATATTTGGCAGATCATATGCCAAAAAATAATGAAAATATGTAAAGAGTTTGTCCCATTCTGTGGGTAGTCTGTTGTCTAATGGGGTGTTTGCCTGTACAAAAGCTGTCCAGCATGTACTCCCTCATCTGTGATTCCTAAACTAGAGCAGCTTGAGCTGCATGCATACCTGACAACTTGGAGGACACATAAGCGGGATGGAAGGGCTTGTGGGAAGGAAAGTGAGGGGAAAGGGTGGGATATACATAAAACCAAATCAGAAATGAATTGGTGCCATAGAATCCTTCCTTCTAGATAGTGGATCAAAATATATAGACCTCATAAAAAGCATGGAGGGATCATCCAGTAAGAAAGGCCCCGGAGATGGTGGCATGAAACCTAACCCTAAAACATTTGGCCCTGGCTTGTAAGTCCTAGTACCAGAAATTGGTTATAATTCACATTGACCTACAAGAGAGACCTACAAGGTCCCCCAAACAAGTGAGGCTTCTGTCAAAGCACTTGAGTACCCACCTGAGGTAAAATGTAACCCTCCCACCTCCATTGCTGAACACACTGCGAAATGCACTCAGAAAACACCAAGAGATCTGCCTAAATCTGGAAAGAAGTCAGTTCCCAGATAGTTAGCCCATATCGTGATGAAAAATGCAACATGAGCTGCTGGGGAAAATGACCAACAACTTTGTGAGCAAGCAGGGACCACTGCTATATGAAATCAACCATCCTTAAAAGATGTATGCATCTGTGCAATATGGCACATAGCCAGGGTGGTAACCCACAGCTCTTTAATTGGGTATGAGATACACACATTGAAGAGGAATTCATAACTGGAACTAGGAATCAAGTCGTAATCCTATGGAGACCAGCACAGTGGACTCCAATAAGAAGTTCCCACTAACCTTCATCCAAAATTGAGGTTACAACCTCAAAATCTCACTATATTAACAATGTTTATCTTTTTAACCTATTCTTATCTCACTCTCTACTGGAGAAATTGTTTTTATTTTATATTTATTTATTTATTTTTATTTTTCAGAAAGCAGGGAGAATCAAAGACGACCATAATCTACCAATAAGACAAGAATAGATAGCTGCCTTCCTAATGGGCGAGGAAGCACCCCTCACACAGCAGCCAGGAGCCAGGTGAAACCACAGAGGCTCTGGCGAAGGGAATAAGTATGCTGCTTCCACGGTGAGCCTGACAACCTGGTCCAGAGTGATGGAGACAGACACTGAGATTACTCAAAATTCACAAAAGCAGAAACCCAGAAGCTGCTGAGAGTTCAACACTAAAGTACACTGAAAATATACCCAGAAAGGCCCAGGGAAGTTGGCAGAAGAGGGGAAAAAAGAATCTAAGAGCCACATGATGGGAGGGAATATCCAAAAACATTATCCCCCACCCCCACAATGACAGTCTGCAGTTCTCACAACTCATAGCCCACAACTCGGTAGTGAAAGCCAGCAATCCCACTAAGGAGGGTCTTAGTGGAATGGGAGCAGAGAGGAGGGAAATGATCGTGTCAACATATGTATACAAACAAAGTTTCTACTTAATAATAAAACGACACATTGCCGGGTGTGGTGGTGCACGCCTTTAATCCCAGCACTTGGGAGGCAGAAGTAGGAGGATCACCGAGAGTTCAAGGCCACCCTGAGACTACATAGTGAATTCCAGGTCAGCCTGAGCTAGTGTGAGACTCTACCTCAGAAAACAAAACAAACAAAAAAAAAAAGTCACATAAACACCAATAATAGAATGCAGTCATCATCTTATGTGTTTTGCACTTACTAACAATGTTTATAAATGAAAATGTGTTTAGACAAAGGCCATCGGTCTTGTAGTCATTACACTTTTGATTCATATTTTATTGCAACTACATTTTAAAAAGAATATATAAAGGGGATATGTGGTTTTCTCAGATTTATCAGTAAGAAATATACTATAGTGAATATACATGCATAGTTCTAAAGGTAAGATCATATGGAGAACTAGAATATAAATGTAGAAATTTGAATCTCAAAGAAGTTACTGATCACCATATTGTATGACTGAACATTTGTGCACAGTTTTATGATGCAACATTTCACCATTTTATGTATTTATAAAATTTCTATGGGTCATTAGATAATCCTTAATCTAAGAATATACATTAATTTTATTTTACTAAGTGTTCTTGACTCAAATTTATTGCCACTTACTTAATAATTAAAGAACCTTTTCTCACCACATTGTGATATACACCACTTTGTGATATACAAGTTTGGGTTTCTCAAGGGCATCTTGGGCTGACTGTGCAGAACAGTGACAAAACTCCCGTAGGGGGAGAAAGAAAAGAGGGGCAAAACTACTCAGTATAATGACAGAGACATAAAAGAATCAATGTTTAATTTCATATCAATACATCCAGAAACTTATACTGTGATTTTACAAAAATAAAGGATGATATCTAAGTTACAATTTTAAAGCAAGTATTTTATTTCAGAACAAAAAGATAATTAATTTATCTTATATCATCAACTAAGAAATCAGTGATAACAAAGACACTTTGAACCCAATGTGCATGTTTGCTTTTGATAAAATAGCACAAAAATAACATACATACTCTCTCCAGGAATTAAGACACAATTTTCATAAAAACTTTGATCTTTTTCTGAGAAAAAGTTGAATGAGGGATCATTTAGCTGGAATATCCTCTCTCCCTTCATTTCTTATTTTTTTTCTTTTTTGTTCAATAGATAATCTACCATTCTAATATAAGAAAGATATTTTTAAAAATATTAGGATATTTATAGAAACTATTTAAAAGGCTCTGTCCTAATAACTATTGTTACTGCCTAATAAGTATTTTTTTTTCAGCAGAGCCCAGTGTAATTTGTGAATATCACTATTTCTAGACTTTAAAAGATGTAAGAGAATCATGTAATTATCACACAGTTTCTGAGTGTGTATGAAAACACTATATTGGATTGCAGTGGCTGAACTGTAAATTGTCTACTTTATCATATGTTTTGTTTCAGTTTTATAAAATGTATATTTTAACTATTATTTATTTGAGAGAGAGAGAGAGACAGAGAGAGAGAGAGAGAGAGAGAGAGGGTGAGAATGGATGTGCCAAGGCCTGTGGCCACTGCAAATGAATTCCAGATGTATGTGCCACTTATGCATCTGGTTTATGTGGGTCCTGGGGAATCAAACCTGGGTCTCTAGGTTTTGCAAGCACCTTAACTGCTGAGCCTTCTCTCCAGTCCTGTTGTTTTATTTTTATAGGAAGAACTCTCTATTTGTTCCTAGAGAAATGTGGGTTCATTTTGTTAGACCTGCTTTGTATTCATTTTATTTTTGTTTGATTTTCTTCTTCTCTTTCTTTTTACCTCACTTCTCTCAGGTAAATTAGGTCTGCTCTCATTCTTTTATTTTTTTTTTTCTCTCTCACTCCAATAACACTTCCAAATCCAGCATTAGAATATTTGAGCCAACTTAAAAACAAAAGACTGGATAGAAAATGTTTATAATTTTCACTTACTAGTCAAAGAGACAAACCAAAACATGTATTTTAGCTGCAGCAGTGACAGTGTGGCTATTAGACAATTTCAGATTTTGAGAAGCAGAAATTGGAAAAATAATATTTTCTTCATCCCTCAGATTCTGTTATTGTTCTATTGAAAACAACACAGATTAAGAAAATCATCTATACAATTCAGAAACTATATCATCTTTTCTTTATTTCCCTCCACATGGTGGAAGCAGTTGGTGCATTACATATTGTGGTGGCTACATTTTTCTTTTTAAATGTTCACAATCATGTAGGACAAATAAAAGTAAAAAGCCAAGACAATTTATTGGGTTATTTAATTCTGTTCATCATTCCCCACTGGTGCCAGGAGACTTGCACAATAGTGATTTATTTTGACTTCTACCATCTCAACAGAGCTAATTTGGACTTGCTTTTTTTAGGTAGTCTTGAACTGCCTCTTGGGTTTCAGGGCAGGGAAGAAGTTGGCTTAAATAATCTTCCTCCCAATAAGAACTCTGCTCCCTCTCTGACTACTCAGAGACACCTGGGTGCCTCAGAAGTGTGACCCTAAGAGAGGAGAGATCCTATAATACAAAGCTCATTTTTACCATTAGCAAATTAGTATGGGGCACAATGTTAAATCTGAATTAGGTAAGGATGGTTAAATTTGCTTTGTGTAAAAGGAATGTAAGAGAAATTTGTAACAATTAAACTATATGCCAATATTATAGAATTAAAATATATAAAACACAAGGACAAGATTTTGGGCTTTTAATTTTCATATTGTAGAGATAGAGCATATATATTTTTAAAGATATGAATATTTTTTTATATTTTTATAGCTAATAACCCACATAAAAATCAATACTAACTATGATTTCTGTGATCAGAAGTTTTAAAATAACTAAATCCATAATAAGCTTAGGTTTTTTTGAGGTCTTGAACACTAAAGGACATAATACCTAAATACATAAATATTTTAATCTTTACTAATTCCTTCTGATATTCCCCTAGACTCTGTAATCCTGAAATAAACTCTTTTTCTCCCATAAATTCCTTCTGGTTGGATGTGTGTCTAAGCAACAGAGGTTGACTGCAACAGAAAATAATTTAAAATTAGATACTTATATATATAGTGTATATATAGTATATATATATATATATATATATATATATATATATATATATATAAAATATATATATATTTACCTGAAAATTAGTTACTTAGTCTTCAAAACAAATAAACACCTGTACAAATAATTGGAAAAGAGAATGAAGCAAAATTGATCATGAAAAATGTTATCTATACTTAACATTGGAAGTATATTTTCATTTTGTTTGTTTTTGTTTTTCGAGGTAGGGTCTTACTCTGGTCCAGGCTGACCTGGAATTAACTCTGTAGTCTCAGGGTGGCCTTGAACTCATGGCAATCCTCCTACCTCTGCCTCCTGAGCGCTGGGATTAAAGACATGAGCCACCACGCCTGGCTGGAAGTATTTTTTAAGATATCTGCTTCTTAATAAAACCATTAAGATAAATAAATAAAGATAAATAAAACCATTGGGATATTTTTTATTTATTCTTTTTAAATAATACAGTACAAAGTCAAAGCAAGTCATTCTTTTAAAAAATATATTTATATATTAGAAAGACAGAGAAGGATAGAGAGGAAGAAGAAGAGAAGAAAAAGAAAAAGAGAGAGAGAGAATGGTGGGCACACTGGGGTCTTCTGACTCTGCAAAGTCCAGATGCATTTACTACTTGCTATTTCTGAATTTATGTAGGTATTGGGGAATTGAACCTGGGAACTGCAGAAATTGCAAGCAAACACTTTTAACTGCTAAGCCATCCCTTCAGCCTATGACCAGAATTTCTTGCTGAAATGTTCTCAAGCCACTGTGTTGTGTGAGTGGCTTTGTCTACGTATAGCAGTCATGAACTTGGAGATCACTTTTGCCAAGGAGTTTATAGTATAAAGAAATAGGTAATCCCTCAAAAACCAAGCTAACTAGTTGCACTTTTAGGGACAATTTTGAAACCCTAAATCTTCCATCATTGATTCTTAGATAATGAAGATAACTTCCAATAAAAACCACAGAAAACTACTATCTTACTATTCCACCTTAATATTACAATTTTTATTAATAAAATAATACCATGGTTGAAGGGATATCTTAGCAGTTAAGGATTTGCCTGTAAAGCCAAAGGACCCAGGTTTAATTACCTACATTAGCCAGGGTCCCAATCATTTGGAGTTCTAATTCGTTTGCAGTAGCTAGAGGCCCTGGCTCACCCATACCCGTTCCCTCTCCCTCTCTCTCCCTCTCTCTCTCTCTCTCTCTCTCTCTCTCTCCTTTCTCCCCTCTTTTTCTGTCAGATAAATAAGTGAATGAAAATAAATATTAAAAAATATTTTAAAAATTATAATACCTATTCATGGTCTACAATAAGCCAGTCTCTAGTCCACATACTTATGAATTCATGTAATAGAATCACACTTTTTTTTTTTTTTGAAAATTAGGACAGTATCTCACTGTGTAGACCAGACTGGCCTCAAATTTGTGATCCCCTTTCCTTAGTGTCTGACGTGCTAGGACATCAAGCACATGACACCAAGCCCAGCGAAGCAGTGAGATTTAGGTGTAACTGTTATGGTTATGTCCAAGCATACATCTGAAAATAGCAGAGCAAACACAGTTTAAATATACCTCTTAGGTTCACACAACTGACAACAGGTAGCCCTGGATACAAACACAAGCAAACAGCTATCAGAGAACAAGGTTCCTCAGCATTGGGACCTGGAGCCTCTGATACATGGGGACCCACTCACATTTAAAATGCATTCATGTGTACTGAACAGCTAAATATAATCTTCAACCTATATACCACTCACTGCTTAGAACACAACTATGGAATAAAAACACTATTATCCAAATTTAAACATTAGAAAAACTAGTCAAGCACATTAATCAGTTCTTCCTCAGAATCTTGCAGTTTAACATGTACCAGAGGAATGCATACCATATCTTAACTGTTTGTTCATCATGTACTTTGGTAATGGACTCTTTTTGGTTAAGCAGAAACTTTGCATGGGGACATCATATGTTGGTACGATCATTTCCCTCCTCCCTTGCCCGACTCCACAAAGGGCCCTCCTTAGTGAGGTTGCTGGTGTTCTCCACGGAGTTGTGGTTTAGGAGTTATGAGAGCTGCAGTCATTGTGGGGGCAACACAATGCCCCTAGATATCCCCTCCCACTCAGTGCTTTTATATTCTTCTCTCTTCTTCTGCAAAATCCCCCAAGTACTTGCGGCTGTGCTATAAGTCTACTTTAGTGTTGAGCACTCAGCAGCTCCAGGATCTCTGCTTTGGTGCCTTGCGAGTATCCTCAGAGTCTGCCTCCAACCAACCCTGGCACATGTCGCCCAACTCACCATGGAGGCAGCACTCTTGCTCATCTTGCTAATTTCTCTGTGGTGTCAATTCGTCCTTAACTGTGCAAGTAGTGGTTCATCTCATGTCAGGGAGTCAGCTATCTATTCTTGTTTTTGTTGATAGATTTTGATTGTCCTTGGCTGTTGTTGTTTTCTGAAATAGAAAAACAGATTCTCCAATGGAAAGTGAGATAGGATAGGTTAAATGGGATAAGAATTCTTAATATAGGGAGATATTGATGGGTGTAACATTGCATTTTGCTAAAGATTAGTGGGAACTTCTCAATTGGAGTCCATGATATAGGTCTCAGTAGGATTTTGACTTGGTTCTCCATTCCAGTAATGGGTTCCTTTCCAGTGGGCAAATCTCATAGGGAATCAGAGAGCTGTTGGTTATCCATCTAGGCTATATATGTCATTCTTAAAAAGGTGTGTACATCTTATCATGTTCATCAATTTTGTATAGATGTGTCTGCTGCTTGCTTACAACTTTGGTGACCATTTTTCCCCAGTAACTCATGTAGTACTTTTCAACACTATATGTGCTAACCATCTGGAAACTGGCTTCCTTCCATATTCAGCCATATCTCTCAGTGTTCTGCATTGACAGCTTGTGGTGTCTTCAGGAATAGAGTCTTACTTTTTAGCTGAGATAGATAATCTAATTCTTTGCAGAAGCCTGTCGTGTTTTGGAGACTGCCTAGTTCTTGTCTTTCTGATTAATATCTCAACATGGATTGTAACCAATTTTTGGTATGAAGAGTAAAAAGACAGTCAAATGTTTTAGGGTTAGGCTTTATCCTACACTCTCCAGGGCCCTTCATCATATATGATACTCCCATGCTGCTACTGAGGGTTAAATCTTTAACTCTGCTACCCGGGAGGAAGATATCCGTGCTACCAATTCACTTTGGATTTGCTTTTGTGTATAGGTTTGCCCTCCCTTAAGTTTGCCTGTCCCCAGACCCTTCCATCCCTCTTATCTGTTGTGCAAGACTTTGGGTTAGTAATAATCTCTGTACTTATAGCTCATGTTTACTGACCTGAATCATTTGCTACGTCAATTGTTTAAAATATTTTATTTTTATTTATTTATTTGAGAAAGAGTGAGTGAGAGAGAGAGAGAGAGAGATACAGAAATAAGGAGAGAGAGAGAGAAAGACAGAGAGAGAGAGAGAGAGAGAGAGAGAATGGGTGCACCAGGGCCTCCAGTCACTGGCCACTGCAAACAAACTCTAGATGCATGTGCCCTCTTGTGCAACTGGCTTACGTGGGTTCTGGGGAGTTGAACCTGGGTCCTTTGGCTTTGCAGGCCCACACCTTACTGTTAAGCCATCTCTTCAGCCCTACATATACTTTTTAATAATGAGAAAATAATATCCTTAGCAAATATTTTAATAGATGGTGAATCTTTAAAATGTCTGTGTCAATTTATGAAGTAATTTTTATTGAAATCTGATTCCAACCCAAAACAAAAATGTGGCTTACAAAAACCATTTGTATTTATAAAATAAGAGCTATTCATTCTATAAATATGTAGCAATAAATTTAAAAAAATGTGATGGTAACCTAAATATCATGTGATTATATAATTTCTCCTTTGTGGAATATTAACCATTCACTTAAATATTTCTGAAGAGAAGACAAAAAATGTGGAAAATACTTATAGGAAATTATTAAAAGAAAATTTTGGATAGATAAATCTTATGATAATGTTAGAATTAGTTTGTGACTTCTCTTCCTTTGTCCCTTATTTTACTTTATTTCATCTATCTTTTCAAGTATTTTGTAAACCATAAGAAATATCTGATTAAGGGCTGGAGAGTTGGCTTAGCGGTTAAGTGCTTGCCTGTGAAGCCTAAGGACCCTGGTTCGAGGCTCGACTCCCCAGGACCCACGTTAGCCAGATGCACAAGGGGGCACACGCGTCTGGAGTTCATTTGCAGTGGCTGGAAGCCCTGGCATGCCCATTCTCTCTCTTTCTCTCTGCCTCTTTCTTTCTCTCTCTGTCGCTCTCAAATCAATAAAAATAATAATAAAGGCGTGTGCCACCAGGCCTTGCCAAATTTATAAAAATAAATAAATAAATAAAAGAAATATCTGATTAAATGAGGTTGTAATTTTTGAAAACTTTACTAAGTAAATTTAGTGATAGATTCTTAGAAAATAAAGTTTTAAATATCACATTAGTAAGACAATGCATTTTTCCAAACAGCACATAATTTTAAGCATGATAAAATTCATAACTGTGCATGACAACATGTACTGTGTACAACGAACAATTTATTCCTGGCACCTTATGGAGAGAACATAGGGTGGTAAGGGAAGCTCTGTATTTGGTAGGAATTGATCTCAGTTGACCTGGGGTTACACCTTGATTATTGTAATTACTAGCTATATAATCTTGAGCGATTTACTCCACTACTGAAGTCTAGTTTCCACATCTAGCAAATTGTATTAATTATAGAGTTTGCCCTGAGATTGTTAATAAATTAGGCAAACCACTCTGCAGTACGTCCTATCTCACTTCAAAAATCTTAATTCCACAACAATTGTGAGTATAAAATCATAACTGAATACCATGGGGTTATAGAAGAGAGTTAGGAATGCCTATACACACATAGTAGGTGGTGAGAAAGCTTTGAGTTTAATCTCCAAATCAGGAAAGTTTTGCTGTTCTTCTGAACTAGGGTTGATAGGACTAGCCAGGCTATGGACAACACTGGAGGAAGGTGGGGATAAAAAGGACTGTGGCACAATTTGGAATCTCTTGAGGGTGACTCTCTGATGTTAAGGTGACAATGAGTGACTGGTTGCTGCAAATACTCAGAAAAGTAAACTGGAGGGTTGTCCCTCCCTCCCTCTGTTCCTTCCTTCCTTCCTTCCCTCCTTCCTTCCACACCTTCCTTCTCCTTCCCTTCTTTTCTTGAGACAGATTTTATGTAACCCTGGCTGGCTTCAAACTTATTATGTTCCCAAGGATGATTATGAACTTCTAAGATTTAAGGGATGTGCCACAGCATATGATTTATGTGGTTCTAAGAAATAATGCAAGGTTTTGCCTAGGCTGGGTAACATTCCAGCAATTAAGCTTCTTGTCCATCACCTGGAGGAATAATTTTAATCTAAAAGAGATTATGAACAATGACTTATGAACCCAAAGTTGACCATGAAATCAAGTTGAAATTTCTGTCATATATTTTGAACATAATTGAAAAGTAATTTTATTTAAACTAAAACTGTGAGAGTGATTAGAGGTAAACATCCAAGCCACAATGAGAATAGAATAATAATATCAAAACATGTACTCAAAGGCAGAAACTAATGCACAATTATTTCTTTATGTTCTGCTGGAAGATGTTCTCAACATATTTAGGAATCTGTTCCCCACTCCTTGGATAAATAAAATAATTCATTGGAAAAAGAGACAACTCTCTCTACACCACATTTTTTAAATTCAAATAAATTAGACAAATAAGCAAACATTAGCTAAAAATCATTATAAATGGCTTACTTTGTTTGGGAAACTGATAATTGCTTTATACAAATAGGTTATTTAGGAACAAATTGACATTTCCTTAAAAATAAAAGTTGGAAGGGAGGAGGCTTTAATGGCCTCAATTGATTGCTATGCTTTCTAGATCCTTGTGAGCATCTAATGTCCATTCTTGCCAGAGCTCATCTCATGGATTTTTGGCCATTTCCTCGAACTGCGTTATATTCCTGGATTGTATAACACTTAAGTGTGATCCAAAACATGCATGATCTTCAGCCTTTGCTAACTAGCCCCCATAGTGCATGTAAGACACAGAGCATCCCTGTGAGGTTGGCAGAATCCTGACCTGGTAGCATACTTTTGACTTTATTATCTATCTTTTCAACTATCTTCCAACTAAATTTACATTTGTACTCTCTTTAGGGCTATAGTGGGTCATCCTTTTCTCAAGAATAATATCGCCTCAGTCTTTCTCATGAATGCTTGCTCTAATTTCCCCCACTGCTCTATTTTAATGATATTAGCAGTATTCATTGTTTTGAATAATGTCAATATGACTCACTATTAGAATTAATATTACAAAAGTACATAATTAATTTTGCATAATGCATGTACTGTCTGTTTTAGACTGTTTACCATAGAAACAGAAACATATTCCTCTCACCTTAGGTGCTGAGAAGTCCAAGGTCAGAGCTTTGGTATGTGTAGTATCTGGTGTGGGTCTGGTCCTGAAGACATTGTTTGGTTGTCACCTCACATGCAGATCAGTAATATTGGATCAATTTTGTTAAAATACCATTCCCTTTCCTTCATTTTCGGAATATCCTACCTTTTAGCAATCAAGCCTTAGGGGTTAGGTGTTGGGAGGGAGGGTCACAGACATGCAGACATGGCGCTACTGCAAGGCACGAACTAGAAATATATATATAGTTTTTCTTTTCTGTAATCTTTTAATCACTAATTCAATGAATTTCTCCACCAAAGGTTCTCTTTTGTACATTTCATTTGCAATGCCACCATGCAGTGAGGTTTGATCTAATCAGAGGAGACTTGGTCAGAAGAACTCTGCCCTCATGAGGGGGTTAATTTCCCTATCATCAAGATGGGTGAGTTATCTAGAGAGGGGCTTTGTTAGAAAAACAAGGTTGAGTTTGCTTCCTTGGTCTCTTGTTATCTGGAAACCTAGTCATTTGCTTTTGAGCTGTGAGAAATAAATTTCTTCATAATCTTCCCATATCATGGTATTCTGTTATAGAAATACAGAGGAAGACAAATAATAAAATATATTTCTTTCAAACTTTGGGCTTCTTTTAATTTTTTTATTATTTCCCAGTGATAAAATATGTACATGCTGGTGGTCCATAGGGATTTCTTTTTTCTTTCTTTCTTTCTTTCCTCCCTCCCTCCTTCCCTCCCTCCTCCCTCTTTCTCTCTCTCTGTCTCGTTCTTTCTTTCCTTTTTATTTTCATGTAAGAGCATGAGAGCAAAGAGAGAGAGAAAGGGAAAGAGAGCCTCCAGTCATTGCAATCAAACTTCAGAAACATGTGCCACCTAGAGGGCACGTGAAACCTTGCACACTTGTGTCAGTTTGTGCATCGGGCTAACATGGGACCTGAAGAGTCAAACATGGATCCTTAGGTTTCACAGGCAAGTGCCTTAACCATTAAGCAATTTCTCCAGCCCTTTAGGGATTTCTCATAATTCTCTTTTCACTAGTCTTAGTCCTACTGCAAAATTGTGAACTTATATATTACTATGATATCATTAGTAATGCATATATTATCATCCTGAGTTTGAAAATCTATCTAATTAGCATTTATTATTTATTGACTAGGATGATGAGGTTCTTTTAGAAACCAAGTACCACAAAGCAAAGTATGTAGAATGCAAATTGTGAATGGTAAATAATTAAATATGTCTCTGTCATAAAACATAAACTGACCCCTTTCTTATCATGATAGTTTGGGGACAAAATAATGTATAAGTATAATGTATAAGTTAGTCTACTTAATTGTATTCTTTTAAAGTATATAAATGCAATGGCCTTTAAGTGAAGAGTATTGAATTCTCATGACCCCAAATGGGTCCTATTGAGTAGCATATCCTTTACCAAATTAGAATAAAGTTTTGGCAGTAGACTTTTCACATTTTTGATGGCCTGGTTCTCAACATCTTATAGAACAATTGAAGTGATGGGTTTTCTCTGATACTTCATAGCTTCAGTCTCCAAATCCACACTGCCCTTGTGCAGATTATTTTTATAGGACATATTTCACTGGGATATTATAAATGCAGGCCTCTAGCAGCATCTCTAGGGAACCACATCGATATTTCAAAAAGGCCCCGAGAAGGTGATTCTCTGATACTATCAATGTATGCTGCAGAAAGTAAAGGAATGAATTTTAACATGATTACTTATTAAAAATAAATTTTCAGTATACACATTAGCTTTTCAAAAAAGAAAGTCTTTGTGTCAGATCATCTTTTGTTTTATATATATATTATGTCTCCATAATATAGGTCTACCACAGAGTTAATTTTCTGGTTTATAATTAGATATATAATAATATGCTTATAAAACAATAGCAAAAAGCATTTAAATTCCAACAAAATAAAATAAGAATTGTCAAAGCAGTGATTTTATACAGTCTCTGGATAGAATATAAAACTGTATCACCTTTGAAAATTTCAAAGCTACATACCTGAGGGTAGAAAATATTTGAAATAATCCTCTCAAGATGTCAAGACTAAAATTTTTAATGTCTTCTGCAATTATTTACTTAGTAACTTCAATGTGGAAAAATTGAAAGCATGAATAAAACAGGTAGTCTTTTTATCAATAACAAATGCAACAACTTTATGCTCTATTACAAGTAACAGATTCAAACATCCACTAAGGATGAATAAGAAAAGGAAATCATGACTTTTTAAGATAAATGTTGGAGTTGTCAAAAGGCTCTGTGGTAACCTACTGGGGTATTGCCATTTCTAATATGTTGAACACAAACAGACAATGCTTATCAACTCTAATATTTACTGTATACTACCCACTTGGGCCTACAAACCTAGTGAAACACAATTGTTTAATAAAACCTGAAAATATCTATCTTTCAGATGCATTTTTGGATCAATAAAATTCAAAAAAAAAAAAAAACTGTGTTTGTGCCAAACCAAACTCTTTTTGAGCTTCTGTATTAAACTGTTGGATGTGTTAAAATCTACTAGCTAGTTTATCTTCTTCAGCATTCTAGTCTCCCTGCAAGAATAATGGAATTCACTAGTCAGAGTTTTCTAGAGGAATAAAACTGATGGAATAAATTCATATTATAAAGAAGATTTATAGGACTCGTTGAGAGTTATAAGAGCTGGGCAATCCAACAATAGCAGTCTGTAGGCTCAAGGATCAAGAAACCTGGCAGCTGCTCAGTTCACAAGGCTGGATGCCTCAGCTGTCCCAATCCTGACCTGAAGGCCTGCATGGTACCTGGAGAGCACCGGTCTTCACTCAGTGCTCACTGCTGATGGAGCTGGGTTCCAGTACTGGGGAAGGAGGGCAGTAACAGGGTAGATGGACACATGAGCAGTAGTGAGAACAGCTGGGTAAAAAGTATGGACCACCATAAAGTGGCACAGGCAGCCAGAGGAAAAAGCCCTTTGTCCTTCTAGAGATGCATAACAAGGGCCACTCACTCAGGAGGAAGCACTTCCCCCCTCAGTTAATTCTTCCTGGAAATGCCCTCACAGACCTTCCCAGGAGATATGACTTACTCCCAATGAAGCATATCTCTTAATCAATAAGTGATACAATCATGTTGACAACAGAATTTAACAATTACATGGATAAAGGAATAAATGTTCCATTTCAGGCTGGAGAGATGGCTTAGCAGTTAAGTGCTTCCCTGTGAAGCCTAACGACCCCGGTTTGAGGCTCAATTCCCAGGACCCACTTTAGCCAGATGCACAAGGGGGAGTACACGTCTGGAGTTTGTTTGCAGTGGCAGGAAGCCCTGGCATGCCCATTCTCTGTCTCTGTCTATCTGCCTCTTTCTCTCTGTGTCTGTCACTCTCAAATAAATAAATAAAAATTTAAAAAAATGTTCCATTTCAATGCATAAAATTTTCTTTGTAAATGAAACAAATGCAATTTTCAATCATATTTTCTTCCTCATAGTAAATAAGAAGTCACTTTGCCACAATCATACTCTCCTCTGCCCCTGATTTATTCCAAATTATGGGGGGGGGGATAAATCCAGAATTTTATTTCAACTATCTTTTAAGCCTAGAGTGATTTTGGTTGCATACACAGTCCCAGCCACTGGGAAGACTGAAGCAGGAGGATAGCATCAATTTGAGACTAGCCTACGTAACACTGGCATATCTGTCATTTAAATCTATTTTTTACTCTCTCTCTCTCTCTCTCTCTCTCTCTCTGTGTGTGTGTGTGTGTGTGTGTGTGTGTGTGTGTGTGTGTGTGTTGTATGTACATTTAAGTGCCTTTGCAGTGCCGGGTGTGCTTTCCTCAGAGTCACTGGCCAGTGGAGAATAGAGTGGAAAATTGGGTGTCTAGCTCTATGGCCCCTTTGTCTGGTCTGGTTTTGAGCCAGTGTCTCTTTTCACAGATTCTGGAGTTTGTGTGGGGGCTCAGAGGATCCACACTTCTGCACACCTGCAGGACCAGTGGGAGATGTGTGTGGTCACAGCCAGCCTTTTATATGGGGTCTGGAGATTTGACCTCTGGTGGCCCCTCAGAGCCCCTCAGGTGCTGCTTTGTACAGGAAGCACACAACCACTGAGCCTTCTCTCCATCCATGAAAGGTTTCTTAGTTTTATTTGTTAGAATAAAACATGAAATATTTATTTTATAATTTTAGTTATTTATTTGAGAGAAAGAGAAGACATAGAAAGAGTGAATGTGGGCCTCCAGCCACTGCAAATGAACTCCAGACACATGCACCACCATGTGCATCTGGCTTATGTGGGCACTGGGGAATTGAACTTGGCCATCAGGCATAAAACGTTAAATCTTATCAAACAATTTAGAACCTACTAAGAATTAAGTTTAAGAGTACCATTTCTTCACCATTCCCTCTTGTATACTGTAACTTTTGCTCTATTTACCCTCTCATCCTGAAATCATGTATATGCACATAGTTCTCTCTTACCCCAAAAGCAGATAAACATTCACTGTGAGAAACATGTATAATCAAGCTAACAACTGATCCTGTGTTTCTTCCAGGGAGTCCGCTGGGTGAACGGGCACTGCCTGAGCACAGCTCCATATCTAACACTGAGCTAACAGTCACGCCTCTCACATCCACTTCCAAGTGTACACCTAATGAGCTGAGATCGTTTTCTTTTCCACCGTTTGCTAAATTTGGGGAAACAATTGAAGATATTGATAAACAGTCCCTTTTGTGGATCTTTACTCACTTTTAAATTTGAGCATCAATTTCCTCTCTGTAGAGTAACAGCTTTTCACATGAAAAAAGAAAAAAAAGAAGCTCCTGAAAGGCTCATCTGATTGAACATTCATCTCTCCCTGCTTTGCTGTGAATATAAACCGAGTCTGCTTCAGTTTATGCACCTACTCATTTCCTACTTTAGAGTAGCTTTTATGCCAAGAAAATGTCTGAAGAACTTCTATCTCCTGGGAAGAAAAGTGTGTTATATGTCAAAGCTGCAATTCTTAAGAGACTGTAATATTTTCAAAGGGTGGGAATCAAGGTCAAATCAAAAGGCTAAGTCCTTTTCCTTCCTGCATATATTGTTTGCCTCTCTCTTCTCTCTATTATAATCATGTCTGTTTGCTAAAAGGTTATGCAAAATAAATTAGGCTTTTAGAGACCTGACAGCTCAGCCAAAGGGAACTTATATCCTCTGTTTTTTTTTAAACTGCACTTTATACGTGAACACCTGCTACACTTTTAATGAGCTTTAAATTATACTTTACACCAATGTAACAAGAATGAATATTGCTCTTTAGTTATAATCAAAGAAATATCAGTATGACTTGTTGCTAAGAGCAACAGCTTGTCAAAAACTGGGTATTTCCTCCAGTAACAATATAGATAGATAAGACCAGGTTGATAGATGGGAAATATGATTTATACCACATTGAAAGTTATCAATCTTTGAAATTCTCTTGTCTCTTGTGATTTGAGAGGAATTTGTCATTGTTCTCTGGTTCTGACTAGATTTATTTTCTTTTGTTCTTATCTTTGTTCTTTCAGTCTCCTTGCTGCTTATAGGCTAGAGGATAAAATGAAGATTTTCCTCCATGCTTTCACTTTCTCTGACACATTCAAATGGATAGACCTTAAATAGGACTCAAATGACTCTTTAAACATCAAAATATAATGATACATAGGTTTGTTGTAATCTATTTTTCTATATCACCTGATTTGCTTTAAAACATTTAACTCATTTAAAATTAGATTATTACCAGACATCCTTTTAAAGGAACTTGAATACAGGACAGAAAGGAAAATATTAAAGAATGAACCACTGTGATTTGGCTGTATGGCTGAAATCATACAAGAGATTTTAAACTTCATGATTGCATGTGTTTCTTTTCCAAAATTATTTGAATTCAATATGACTTCTCCAGAACTAAATTAGTTGAGCAACAAAGAAAAGTACTGATGGACATGGGATAGAATCTAATGAAATCAGAAAAAAGACTCTGGCAAGCGATTTTTTTTCTTTTTTCTTTCAATGTTTTTCATTGATAATTTCTATACTTATAGGCAGTAAACAATGATAATTTGCTCCCCTCCACCACTTTCCCCTTTACCCCACTCTCCATCATATCCCCTCCCTCTCTCCATTAGTCTTTGCTTTATTTTAATGTTGTCATCTTTTTCTATTTTGAGGGTCTTGTGAAGGAATTGCTAGGCATGGTAAAGTTATGGATATTGAGGCAAATCTCTGTCTGGACAGTAAGTAGTGGTACCCTTCCTTTGGCTCTTACATTCTTTCTTCTACCTCTTCCAGAGTGGACCCTGAGCACTGGAGGGTGTGATAGAGAGGTTTCAGTGCTAGATACTCCTCTGCCACTTCTTCTCAGCACTATGTTGCCTTTTGGGTCATCCCAGTGGTCATAGCCATCTGAAAAGAGAAGCTTCTCTAACCAGAAGTGAGAGTAGCATTAATATATGAATATGAATATTAAATTCAGTGTTATAGGGATGTTTGTTGAGAATAGTATATGCATTTAGCCAGAAAAGAACAGAATTTATACCCCTAAGGCTAATGATCTCCCCGTCATAGGCTTTTGATTAGGTTTTCAGTACCAGGCATGTATTTCCTCCCATAGAGTGGGCCTTCAGTTCAATGACAGAACACTTGGTTTCCCCCAGAACAGACATGTCACTATTGCATTTATTCAGTCATTTGGCCTGTCTGGCCAAACTTGAGGCTTCCAGTGTCTACTGTTTCCACTGCTGATGACTTCTGTCTCCCATAGAGCTACACACAGTGCAGCTTTTTCCAGCTTCCAGTCAGTTGGTCTACAGTGAGGTTTCCAGTTCAGCCCCAGCTTTATTTCTCAGTAACTTTGCCACCGAGGGATGTGTAATCTTCAGCAATAGAGTCCATCAGTTTCTGGTGGGAAGTGGAGGGCCTTGGCCAAGGGACTTTTTTTTTTTTTTTGGTCTGGGAATATGTATGCCTGGTGTGGGAAATACAGGAGAGTGTGAGGTGTGAGGTCTGTCTTTCAGATCTAGAAATCACCACAGAAGTTTTCAAAAGGACCAATGTTCTTCTCCACTGACGTTAATGACTGCCATCACTCACTATATGTAGAGACACACAGTGGGATGAGTGAATGACATCTGCCAATAGTAACATTCAGGTTCAGTGTTTATGAAGTGTAAGCCCAAAATGTGCTAGGCTGCCCTTGAGAGGACTCTTCTCTTACTTACAATGTCTTTGGAATGGGGTCATGTGAGGCCCTAAAAATGGAAATATAAAAATGCAATGGAGTACATGTGATAAGAGAGTAAGAATAGGGAAGAAAGAGAAAGTAGAAAGTAGGATTGCTTTCACATATATTTCTGAACCACTTATAATTCCTATAATATTATGGATAGGAGTACAATTCTTCATTAGCAAGTTAGGCAACAAAATCAATCCTGTATCTTTAGCTTTTGTATTTTTCTATTTTTATAAAAAATGATGTCTTGTGTTTTCAAAATGAATAAAAATTTAGTAATAGTCCTCCTTTTCTTAGGTGTGCTTTACAACAATTCACCTTTACCTTTAGAAGAGTAGTGACTGTACTCTTCTTAAATAAAAATGACAGAGAGAAAAAAAGAAAATCTTAAATGTCTAATTATAAAAAAGGAAAAAGAAAAAATGGAAAAAGAAATGTACTTTTTCCCCTTATCAGCTATAACAGAAAAAAGGAAAAGCTCAAAAGCATTCAGTTTGAAAGCTCTTCAATATGTACGCCATCTATTTATACTAATTATTCAAGTCTTGAGAGAGTGAAAACCAGAGATAGAATTCTCATGAGGAAAACAATTCTTCTGTTGTGTGTGAGCTTTCTAAAAATTCAGTGATTCCACTTTAGAGCACCTTTAGACAGAAAATTTAATCTTGTGTATTTAATTTAGCTAATAACAGTGATAATGAAAAAAAATAGTATATTCAAAGAGATGTGTCCTTATTTTAGTTAGCCATAATAACATCATTAAGTATGCAAAAATATCCTTTAGACATCCTTGTTTATTTTCTCTGAAATGTATAAGTAGAAAGAAAATATTGCAGTAAAATTAAACACAAAATATTAGATATTCTTTGAGATTTTGTCAAACATCAGAGATTCATTATATGAAATCCAAGGAATGTATCCTTTCATATTCTATATTTTAAATTAAGAAAAATTTTATAGTGCTTTCTTAGCTGTTTTCAATAATATCTCTCTCGATTTACACAAATTAGTATTGACAGACCAAAAAGAAATAACATCCTACATCTGGCTTCTGTAACCTTGCTTAAGAGCTAGACAATAGTACTGACATTTTAAAACAAACAGCCATTTTTGAGTAAATACAAAGCCTAGGCCTGGCTCAAATGAGGAACTAGCTGACTAATGTGCTATTTTTGCTTCTGTATCCATGTTGCTTAACTATAGTCCCCCCACCCCCGTGATTTCTGGGAAGCCTCCACCCAAGGACATTCCAGAAATACCTAGCCATAGAGGCCCTGGCCTCTTGCAAAGGATAAGTTCTGCAAGCAAGTTGCTGACCTAAGATAAGTAGGCTAGAGTTCCCATGTGCACCCTCTCTAGAATTCCCACTCGCTCACTCTTAAAACCAATCTTTTAAAAAAGTCACAATATGATGTAACCTTGGTGGTCTTTTTCCTTTATAAACCCCTTCCTTCTGAGGGCTGGGCTCTCCCCCTCACTACCGCTGTGCCCAACTGTGTGGATGGAGCCCAGGCCTAGGCTTTCAATAAAGAAACCTGCTGCTTTTACGTTTGAGTGTCTTGGCTTCTGTGGCAGTTCCCTGGGTGACCAGGGGACATGGCTCCTGGTCAAAGGTCTTGGCACATCAGTATTAAACTTCTCCGAAGTGTTAAATATGACGTTTAAATGTATCTGTGTGAAATGTCCTCTTAGGTATATCTACATAAATTTTAAAGTCTCACACAGAAAACTTTTTGAAAGGTTTAAATCATTTGTCTTGTCAACACAAAAGACACAGTTCTTACTTCAAAGAGAAACAAGACATAGTTTATTCTGGAACCAAATATGAGTGACCATGGCCCGAGAACAACAATTTTGGTTTCTCCAAATTCTATGAGCCAATGTGTTATGTTAACAGTTATCATGAAGATTTTACACTTACAGAACAACAACAACAACAACAACAAAAAAAAACAGTCATGAATCAAGGCACTTTTCAAATATATTGGCTGACCATCAGGTAGGCAAGTTATAGCAAAGTGAGAAAGTCTTCACCATAGGTTTCAAATGTCATCTGATGTCATTCTTAGCCTTTGGGCTGGTGGAAACTGGTGGTCTTTCAGTACATTCCAAAAGACTCACACCTGATCAAATGATAGTCACCAGGATGTTGGGTCAGACACAGAGGTAAGCAATAAATGTCTGTTAAGGGGATAAAGTTAGCCCAAGGTAATTTGGCTCTGATCCTGCCACATCCCATCTCTACAGAAGATGTATCAATCCATTCAGCCTTATCTGAGGCAGATGCAGTGCTTTCCTGGAACTTTAGTTCACAGTCTTGTCTTAAAAGATATAATACAACAATACTATATTTCATTCAATTTTTAATATCTATTGAAACCCCACTTTTTGTCAACTTAAAAATATTTCAGACAAATTTGCAAAACAACTGTTGAATATAATAAGAATTATTTCCTTTAATGAAATATGTGATTATCTTATTTACTCAATAATTTTATTAAATAAAGAGTATTGGGTACATCTCAGTGTTAAGAGTGGGCTTAATTATTATTATTATTATCATTATTATTATTACTATTTGTTTTTAGTACTGAGGATCCAGCCAAGAACCATAAACATGCCAGATACCTGCTCTTTCACAGAACCACACCCAGCCCAAGCAGAGGATTTTGTGGTCAAGGCAGTGGTCTATGAGAATTAGAAAGTAACAAGACCATCACTTATTGGGATTGTATATGTGGAAGAATCAGAAAGATTTGCAAACTTTGCATTATAGAAAATTGATAATTGAGGGAAGGGAATGTCTTATTCTAACCATAACTGTTCCCCCAGCACCCAGAAGATAACCTAGCACATTTAATATGGATGATATGTGTTGTTTAAATTATTAAGACATGACATAAAGATAATCTATCAGTTTCTATATCTTCCTACAATGTAATGGCTCTGTTAAGCTTACTGTATAAAAGTTTGCATGTGGATAACTTAGCTTTTCAAGTCCTGATAATATCCTAAGTATAGTCTTTAAAATGTATCTCAATTCCATTACTGGGAGAATAAACTATTATTAGTAGCTCCCATCTCCAATCCACATACCCCTGTCTTTGTAGCTATTTGAGCAGTGGCCACCCTTAGTCCTACATAAAATATTCCTTGGTATTGAGGGTTAAATGGAATTTGAAAAAAAAAAAATGTCCTGTATTGGTACTGTTGTTTTAAGATGGATCAGCCTAAACCAATCTTCCAACTGATGATCTGGACAAATTAATGCAGATGGTCACTTATTTTTAGCTAATACATGGAGCACAAAAAAATACACATGAAGGTATGTTTGGGGATCCAAAAATGTGATAACCAAGGAACAAAGGGAGTTTGTATCAACACAAACAAAATTTTTAAAAATCTTGATTTATTCTATCATGCTGGCCCTATGTCCTGAGCGCTAGTGGTGCCACAGATCGTTATGCTTTGGCTGTTAACCTATAATCATCCATGTGTCCTCAGATTCCTCTATCATTTTTTAAATTGTACTTTAGTCAGTAAATAGAGATTTCCCTGTTCTTTGACTTAAAGGTACAGTATGTACCCCAGCCAAGCTGCCAGCAAGTTGAGGACACTCCAGGGATGAAGCATTTGTGAGCAATTGCCCCAGCTGCAAAGGGCTTCTCCATTATGCAGGTGCCTTTTAGTCACCCAAGATCCTTTAGGTAACCCCCGACATGCTCCTATAAGCAATCTCTCACCCATGTTCTTGTAAGTAGCCTTCACCCATGCTTCTGTAAATAACTTTCACCTATGTGTCTGTAAGTAACCTCCTACCATGCTCTGTAAGTATCCCTAACGCATGTTCATATAGTTTTCCCCACCCTGGTCCTGTAAGTAACCACAGTGAACTCATTACTTCACCAAGCTAGACTTGGTGTTATTGTTCCTGTGGTCTACTATTAGGAACCTATATAGGAGGAATAAATGTTTGTTCATGTCTCCATGAACCCACAATAAGGTATGTGAAATCAATATCCAGGACCAAGGTAGGAGTGTCACCACTCCCTTTTCTGACAGACTAGGGCTCATTAACAGAGAGGGTTAGGAGGGACAAACCTTGCTAATATCTCACTTGGATCCTCCCATATCCATTACTTTCATGTTGTATTCAGAGAAGACTAGTGTAGTATTCCCTTAAGGAATATCTTGTGGGATACAAAATCCAGGGAAAGACTGCTTACTTAGCTGGGGTGGGCTTAAGAGTCTCACCCTCCTTGCATTTGTTTAATGCTTTAGAAATGTTAGAGGGTGTTTGTGAATATTGTACATTTTAGGAGCTGCCTAAGCCTTGAAAGTTTCCTTAGCTTTCTGATTCTTACAGTCCTCTCTCATCTCTCCAGCATGGAATGTGCCATTTGAAGAAAGTAGCTATCCAGCATTAGACAACAAATGTCCAAAAAGAAAATCTCATAGGTTTTAGGAAATATGAATTTTAGACATTTAACATTTAGAGTTGATATAGATGCATCTAAATTCCAAAACAGAAATATTTGCAAGCTATGTTTAGCAAACAGGCATGTAGTCCATCTGAGGACAGCACTCTCACAGTAGAAGTTAGCAGAACAGTCTTGATGGCTCTTTGGATTGGCTGGAAGAGGTCAAGCAGCAGCAAAGGCCACATAGCTAGTCTTGGCCCCATCTGGATGGTGGGTAACATGCACAGGACATAATAACTCTATGTGGCCCAGAGTTAAAACTCAAACATCCTTTCACACACAGTGAGGACAGCAGTGTCCTTCCTGGCACATGGCAGATTGCCATAAGAAACATACTTAGACTAGATACTTCCAGCAACTTCATGAGAAATCTTGGTCTCATGAGAATAAGGGAAACCACAGAGTCTGCAGTTAATTTCCTTTCACTTTCTGGAATAATTGCTTATGATGGAAAGTCAGCTAGATTATAGAAAATATAAACTTATATTTATTGTACTTGAGTTGAGTGATTAAATTCTGACTCAAGCCGGGAGTGGTAGTACACGCCATTAATCACAGCACTCCGGAGGCAGAGGTAGGAGGATCGTGGTGGATTCGAGGCCACCCTGAGAATACAGAGTGAATTCCAGGTCAACCTAGACTACAGTGAAACCCTACCTCAAAATGCAAGACAACAACAACAAAACAATTCTGACTCAAATTTCATATATATTCACAACTCTCTACATGCTCCACTATGAACAAAAGTGAGTCTGTGGAGGGTATAAGGAAAAAGATTTTAGGCAAGCTTGGAAGAAAGAAATCAATAAAATTCTCAGTGGCAAAAAGCAGGCTTTATTCAGAATTCAGAGGCTGTGAGGAGCACTTCAGGTTCCAGAGGCACTACAAACCTGAGAACCAGACAGAACACTGGGTGGTTTCTGGCAGGGAGCATTCCTAAGGGTAAGGGTAGGGACTTTTGGTGGCAAAATGGGAAAGGGAGGAAATGAGGAAGTGGGGGGTATAATATGTTTGATCAGTTATTTAATTTCCCAGGGGTCTTGGATCAGTCATCTCTTTCTTGTTGCCTAAAATAGAGGGGAAGTTGGTTATCTCTGAACAGAATGTTTCCCAAGCTTGTTAGCAAGTTTGAAATCTCTGGGCAAACTTCATGGCAAAAGTTACTCAGTCCAGGATCTGTTTACTTAAGAAGGGTTGATGTAAGCAGGAGGAAAAGTGAGGCATTGGAACAGATGTCAGGTAGACAACTCAAACATTGACTATTGACACCATCTTTGATCTATTCCAAAGAAGGAGAATTTCAAAGGTCTGCTTTAAAATGGCTAAGAATACGGCACTGTATTTTTTACTTTTGTCATTGCTGTCACAAAATACTGGGTAAAAAGCAATGTAAGAAAGGAAGGATTTATTTTGATTCAGAGTTTAGGCATCCATTCCAGTTCATGATGGTGAGGAAGGCCTGTGGCAGGAGCCTGATATGGCTGGCCACACTGGGTTCACATGCAGGAGGCAGAGATCACAGCATGGTGACAGACTGGGTCTTCCCTCATCAATCAAACTTCCCAGCACAGGCTCTCATGAACACACCCAAAGGTTTGTTGCCTAAGTGATTTTAAACACTTGATTTTAAACCCATGGTTGAGCTAACCATGGGTGTTAATCATTGCAATGATGAACATAAAATATCACATTACAAATAACACTTTCTTAATTCTTAAAGGAACATTTATAATTTTAGTAGCAAAAGTAAATCACATATGTAAAATATTTCGATGTTGTCTGCATATAAGTAAATATCCACATGCTCATTTCTCTTATACTTCCCATGAGAGCAAGAGTTTGACTCAAGCACAAATCTTTTTATTTTTATTTTCTTGTATAGTAAGAAAAGGAAGAAAAGCAACTGATGGATCAATAAACCAATCCAATCACTTAATTTTAACGTATTAACTTTGAAATAGCTAAATAGCCATGAACCATCAAAAAGAAAATCAACCAAATGTATGTATAGTGAGCATACCCTTTATTTTACATATTCCTAATTTTATGTATGTGCTTCTGTTCCTGCAATCATTCTTATTTGCCTGCCCATTGAACTATTCTTTCATTTTAAACTGTTTGCATTTTTCTATGCAAATTCTGAGTAATTCTCATTAGTTGTACTTTCTGCATGCACATCTTTTTGTTATTATTTTAAACCTTTAATGTCACTTTTTATTTGAATATAGCCCTTCACATTATGACTTGTGACTTAATGTCTTTTTGAACTTCTTATAATGACAAAAGTATGAAATACCTTTATATATATGTGTATATATATTTGTGTATATATATATATATATATATATATATATATATATATATATATATATATGTACGTGTATATGTATATATGTGTGTGTGTGTGTGTGTGTGTGTGTACACACACACATACACATACATACATACATATTGGTTTTTTGAGGTAGGGTCTCATTCTAGCTTAGGCTGACCCTAAGCTAGATTCACAGTGATCCTCCTACCTCTGCCTCCCAAGTGCTGGGATTAAAGGCATGTGCCATCATGCCCAGCCACTCATTCTTTTAATAATAAATATCATACCATATGCAACTAGTAGGTAATTATGACTAACAAAATCAAGGAATATAAGCATCATTGCTAAGGAAATTGAGCAGACCATGTATTTTTATCTTTGTGTAACAATACAATTTTGGAGGTTATTTAAAGTAAGACCAATCTAGAAAAGATTTTTGAGAAATTGATGGGTAAAAGCACACACTGTAGTGTACCTTACCACTCTACCTGGTAATCTTGCTCTTTGCCATGTTGGTCATATAGGGAAGACACTGTCACAGTTGAGATAAAATCCTGTGTCACAATTGTCCCTGCACCTAGGAAGGATGGTCAGACCAGAGAGGAATAGCCACTTGTCTATTTCTGTTCACATGGTAGACTACAGGAAATTGGAAGAGGCTTTCGTCCCCAGACAGTCCTAGAATTTTCTGTTTGCATGTGCTGACACCACTGGGCTGTGGGTCATACTGACTTCCTAGAGATGGAATGTCGTCAGGAGTCTATCTGTGACTATGTCCCCATCATTTGGTGTGGTCATGTGACTAAGGCAGTGGAGAGCTGGCATCCCTGGTCATGTGTTTCCTGTCTATGGAAACAGTAAAGGTCTACTCTATTTGGATTCATTGTCCCATAAGATTGCATGTGTAAGTCTGGCAGCCAACCTGGCAGTCTCCAAGAGACAATAGCTGTGTTATAGGGGTTAATTAACTTAATTTCTTGACAGGTACAGACACTGTAATAGTGATACTGACCTCCTGGGTAGCTGATAAGACCCTCAGCCTTGCTTGGTTTACCTTAATCTTTAAAAAAGATTACAGGTATCTCTCTGTGTATATTTCTTACTTTATTCAAGAACATCATATTTTCCTTTATTTTACTAGGTGGATGGAAGATCATTCCTATGTCTCCCACTATGTATAGATACATAACCTTAAGGATGTTTGCCCAGATGGTAAGTACAATATACAACAAATGCCATACAAAAATAAAATGCCAAATGTCATACAAAAAGTAGAGGAACTAACACCCATTTTAGTGGGGAGAAATGTTAGTGAACAGTCTTTGCAGCTCTTCTTTCATTCTCTTATGATGTTCTGGAGTTCTTTACAAGTTAATGTGCATGAAGGAATAGTCAGCCATTCTCGGCTTTCTTTCTACACAAGGAATCCTATTTGATTCTGAACATACTTCATTGTACATCTCCTCTGCAGTTCATCTTCATCCTCTCCTCCTAAGAACACTTTTACCTGAAGTCTTTCAGTAGCTTTTGTTTTTAATGTTTCCATTTCTTACTGATATGTTTGCATATAATATATTCATATCCAGAGCACTTAGCAACATAAAACAAAAAGAGTAAAACAGTGTTATCAGGCTTGAAAAAGAACGAAACTAAAGCTTAGTCACCGTCTTTTCTTTGCTTGTCATGTTCCTGAAGAATAGAAGGAAGTCTGCTCTGCTTCTTTCTCCTTGTGCTCCAAACTGACTCTTCAATCAACTGTTAATTGATCCAACTGCCCTGATCATGACTGAATAATGAGCAAGTAAAGTCATAAGTAACCATAAATTTTATAGCAGTCTTAATTACGGCATTCCAAAATTTTATCACCAATAATACAGTTACTTCATTCGTTACCTGTGTGTCTACCATTCTAAATATGGTCTTCTAACCACCTTTCTGTTCTCTAAGTGATAGACCCCAACTACTTTTTTCCTAATTTAAAAAAAAAAAATATTTCTGGCCTGGAGAGATGGTTAAAGATACTTGCTTGCAAAGCCTAAAGACCCAGATTTGACTTCCCATTACCCACAGAAAGCCAGATGCACAAAGTAGCACATGGGTCAGGAATTCTTTGCAGTGATAGGAGGCACTGGTACAAATGTAGTCACTCTCCCTGTGTTTCACTCTCTCTCTCCTCTTCATAAATAAATAAAATATTTTAAAAAACTATTTTATTTCTTGTAATCCTTTCTCAAGCTCTTCCAAGACAAGAAAATTCTAAGGTACATGTGTAGACATGAGGTTCCCTATAGGAGACATAGGTGTCATTTTATCTTTATCATCCTCTATTTTCTCCGGAGAGGAGAAGGAAACATATCCTTGGAACTGTCCTTACTTCTATCAACTCAAGACTCACGTTCAATCTTTTTTTAAGTAAGATGTGCATCTCAATTTGTTCTTTCAAACATCAACCCCAAGACAACAATATAAGTGAGACAATTTATTTGGGAAGGGATTCCAGAAAGTACAGTAAGAGAGCTATAGGGAAGTAGGGTAGGTAGGAAAGCAAGGAAATGAACAGCAAGCTGTACTCTCAGTAAATAGCTTATCTTTGACTGGGATCCTTAAGCTTATCTTTGTCCTGGTGATGGTTCAGGATCACTGATGCTTCGCAATATTCAAGAGAATCCTCGGTTCACAGCTGCAGTTAAGGTTAAGTTGAAGAAGCTGGCATATACAAGACTGTAGTAATCGAAGGTGCACATGTAATTCTGAGGGGTGGATTAGTAAAACAAAGTACACATACACCTTCTTATAAAGACCATTCCAGCACGAGAATTCACCACCCTAATTAGTGGGAAATGATCCTTCTTTAGTATTATATATTTTGTTGGATAAATACAGTAGTCATGGTGCCCCCTAGAGAGTCTGGCATTCATGCTGAGTAAATAAAGCTAAATAAAATAGCTACAATTGGGACTTTTGACCAAGATGGCTACTGCCTAACTGTACTACAGATCCCCAGGAAAGAAAGGCAAGACAATAAGGGTTCAATATCTCCAATAGATTGCCAGTGGGAGGACATGGGGGGGAGGGGGGAAGGGAATCACTGACTCCCTTGTGGGTTGGTAGCCCTCTCCTCCCCCCAAGCAGCCGAGTTCCCACAGTCCCAGCTTCAGGAAACTCCAGCACTTACTGTAGGAAAAGAGTCCCAGGCCACTTATAGTTCCACTTGCCTCACTGCACAGGGGCTACCACACTGCTACCACTGCCCACAAGTGACCTGGGCCAGGCTATGCCTGGCTGATTGGAGCTCAGGCTCCTTTGATCAATTTGCACACCAAACGGCCACATGCTGATCGATCCCTGCATGGAAGCTTAGACTGCTCTGCCTACTTGCTCACTTACTGCTCCAGCCACCACACTTTCATGTGAGCTAAAGCCAACAGCAACTGCCTCGCAAGTACATACTGTGTCTGTCGCTTGCACCAGCTCAGGTGCCAGCCCCTCCCTGTCTGCCGGGAGGCAGTCCACCATTGTCCTGTTTTGCAGAAGCTCACAGACTTCTTCCCGGTCCCAGGGTTCCCCTGCCAGAGTTAGGATGGCTTCAGTGCTTGGTGCCTCAGGTCCCCTCCTAGCGCCAGAGCAGACATCTTTGGCACATTACCTTGTGAGAGCTCAGGCAACTTTGGCATCCCAGCCAGGTAGGCTCTCAGGCGGCTTTGGCAAGTGAGAACCAAAGCCCAGGTTCCTTGGCAACTTCCTGAGGCTGCTTCAGATTCCCATTGTGCTTGAGCCCAGGCTGATCCACCCACTTACGTGCCCATACAATGTGATGGGCAGACCACAGCAAGAAAGAAACAACATGAAAAATCAAATGCAAGTAAATCCTGTTAGATCACCCAATCCTACTAATGAACATCTCTAATCAAAATACAATTGGAGAACAGGTGAAGCTACTCAACTTCTTTTATGAAGCTAATATCACCCTAATTCCAAAACCAGGCAGAGATGCCACAAGAAAAGAAAACTACTGGCCTATTTCCCTTATGAACTTAGATACAAAGATCCTGAGCAAAATCCTCGCAAAGCAAATGCAAAAACACATCAAAAGCATTATCCACCTTGACCAGGAACACAGGGGTGGTTCAACATATGGAAATCTGTCAATGTAATACACCACGTAAAAAAAGTTAAACAGAAAAACCACATGATGATTTCAACAGATGCAGAAAAAGCCTTTGACAACTTACATCACATCATGATTAAAACATTGGAGAACATTGGCATGGTTGATTTATATCTTAACATAATAAAGGCAATATAACACAGCTCCTAAGTCCCAAATAATCCTTAATGGAAAGAGATTGGAGGAATTCCCATTAAGATCAGGAACAAGAGAGGGTTGTCCACTCTCACCTCTGCTTTTCAATATACTACTGGAAGTCCTAGCTCAAGTAATTAGACAAGAGAAGGAAATAAAAGGGACACAATTTGGAAAGGAAGAAGTTAAGTTAGCTCTATTTGCTGATGACATGATTGTATATGTAGGAGACCTGAGAGACTCCATCCCAAAACTCCTGAAGGTGATTAACTCCTATAGCAAAGTAGCAGGATACAAAATCAATACACAAAAATCAGTAGCCTTTCTATATGCAAATGTAAAGACACAGAGAAAGAAGTAAGGAACATGGTCCTATTTTCAATAGCAACAACAACAACAACAAAATGTCTTGGAATACCGTTAACCAAGGAAGTGAAAGATCTATACAATGAAAACATAAAAATGCTCAAAAAAGAAATTGATGAGGACTTGAGAAAATGGAAAGCCCTCCCATGCTCCTGGATAAGCAGAATTAACATTGTGAAGATGGCAGTAGTGCCAAAGGCAATATACACATTCAATGTAATTCCAATTAAAATCCCTACAGTGTTATTCACAGAGATAGAAAAAATTATCTCAAATTTCATATGGAAAGGCAGAAGGCCTTACATATCCAAACATATCCTCAGCAAAAGAAATACCTCAGGAGACATCATCCTACCTGATCTAAAGCTATATTACAAAGCCATAGTAATAAAAAAACAGCATGGTACTCGCATAAAAACAGGAGTATAGACCAATGGAATAGACTTGAGTACCTGGATTTTGGGTCAAGCAACTATAGCTACTTGATATTTGACAAAGTCCCTAACAGTATAGGCTGGAAAAAACACAGCATCTTCAACAAACGGTGCTGGACAAATTGGATAACCATATGCAGGAAATTGAAACTTGATCTACACACTTTGCCATGCACTACACTCAAGTCCGCATGGATCAAAGACCTCAATATACGAACAGAAACTCAACTACTACTGGAAGAAAATATAGGAAGTACTTTCCATGATATGGGAATGGAAAAAGACTTCCTGAGCAAAACCCCATTGCTCACAATCTTAAACAGTTACTCAACCAATGTGATCACATGAAGCTGAAGAGTTTCTTTACAGACAAGCATACAATAAGCAAAGACAATAGATTACCCACAGAATGGGAGAAAATATTTGCTGTTTATCTAACTAACAGAGGCCTAATCTCTAGAATCTACAAAGAACTCAAAAATCTAAACAGTAAAAGTCAAACACCCCACTCATAAAATGGGGCAAAGAACTGGACAAGCAGTTCAAAGGGGAAGAAATACAAATGGCAAACACACACTTAAGAAAATGTTCATCATCCCCCAATCATCAGAGAAATGTACATTAAAACAACTATGAGATTCCACCTTACCCCAATAAGGATAGTAAACATCAAAAAATCAAATGAAAATAAATGCTGGTGAGGATGTGGAGAAGTAGGACCACTCATCCACTGCTGGTGGGAATGTAAGATGATACAACTACTGTGGAAAGCAATATGGAGACTCCTGAAAAAGCTGACAATAGTGATACCAACAGACCTAGTTGTTCCCTTACTGGGCATCTACCCTAAAACCTTCAAATCATATGCTAGAAAGATTTGCTCAACCATGTTTGTAGCAGCCCAATTTGTAATAGCTGAGAGCTGGAATCAAACCAGATGTCCATCACTAGAAGATTGGATAACTAAGGTGATATATCTACACAATGGAATTCTATACAGTAGTAAGAAAAAATGACACAATGAAATTTGAAGAAAAATGGTTGAACCTGGAACAGGTCATTCTCAGTGAACTTACCCAATCACAGGAAAAAAAAAAAAAAATTGCCACATAGTCTCATTCATCTATAGAACCTAACCTGAATCTATCCAAGATGCCTTACATGCCCAGCAAGCATCTCATGGACTAGTCAATATGAGGGGTGGGAAGGGAGGAGAGGGGAAGGGAATGGTTGGGAAACACAAATCTAGACCCAAACAGCAATGGTACCATAAAATTCTACATTCTAAAAGGCAGACCAAATGGCTGAACCTTCACCAGGCCCTTAGAGGGAACACCTGAACCACAAGACACTGGAGAGGGTATGATGAAGACTGACATTAATCTTCTACAGCTTCTCTCCCTCCCCCATCTCTATCTCTCTTCTCTCTAACTCTTTTATATTAGTTATCTTTGTCTTCCTTTTCTTACTGTGCACTGACCTGTAACTCCCAGTATCAGCATGTGGCTATCATCCACAATGAGCTTTTGATCAGAGAGACCTACAAGTTTTCCTAAAAGAAAGACTAATTTGGGTCAGAGTCCTTGTGACCCACCAAAAGTTAGTGATAAGACCCTACTGCTGAAGATACCTTTTATGGTTGACATTTAATGGCATGGCTAGAAGCTGGAAGAGAGTCAGTCCCCAGACAGTCAGGGTGTCTAGTGCCAGAAGGTGCTACATGGGCGACTGGGGAAAAATGACCAATATCTGTCCAAGCAATTCATGGTCAAACCTACTTAGCAGCAAATAACCTGTCATGATGCCCACCCAAGTGTAATAGTGGCACATAGCCATGGTGGGGAATCAACTGCTCTTGATTCGTCTAACTGATCCCCTCAGTATTACGGGACCCATAGCTGTAGCTGGGAAACAAGTCAGAACCATATCCAAACATAAGCCCACTCTCCATTATCAAACTACCATCAATCATGGGCTACAAGCGGGCCTACACCTATGAAATTCTCTATAATAAAAGGTAAGTGTTACCTCATTTGTCTGGTGCTAACTTACTCTCTGTTGGAGAATCTTCTTCTCTTTCTCACATAGATATAGATCCTAAGGATAGAGCCACCCCATTATACCCTAAAAGAGCCCCGGCTGAAACTAAGAATAATTGGCGAAACAAGTAAGGGTGCTGTTTTCTTGGTGAACCTGGTACCAGCACAAAGGTGAAGGAGATCAACACAGAGAAAAATTAACTCCTACCAAATCAGAGAGCCAGAGACCCAGAGGTCCCCAACACCTCATCACCAAAGCAGACCAAAAATGAACCCAACATGGCTCAAGGAAATTTTGCAGAAGAGGGGGCAAAAAGAATGTCAGAGCCACAGGTTGGGTTATAATATGCAGAGACATTTATGCTACCCATAACTCATGACCCACATACCTCTACAAGAAGGTCACAAGGGGAGGGTTTAGGTCACGGATGAGCCTAATCATGATACCAAACTATATTTGCTGATTACAAAAGTAATTAATAAAAAGACCAGATTGCATTCCCACCAACAGTGTAGAAGGGTTCCTCTTTTTCCACATCCCCGCCAACATTTATGATCATTTGTTTTCATGATGGTGGCCAATCTGACAGGAGTGAGGAATCTCAATGTAGTTTTAATCTCCATTTCCATGATGACTAGTGACGTAGAACATTTTTTTAGATGCTTATATGCCATTCGTATTTCTTCCTCTGAGAATGTTCTATTTAGCTCCATAGCCCATTTTTTGACTGGCTTGTTTGATTCCTTATTATTTAACTTTTTGAGTTCTTTGTATACCCTAGATATTAATCCTCTATCAGATATATAGCTGGCGAAGATTTTTTTCCCATTCTGTAGGTTGCCTCTTTGCTTTTTTCACTGTGTCCTTTGCCGTGCAAAATCTTTGTAATTTCATGAGGTCCCAGTGATTAATCTGTGTTTTTATTGCCTGAGCAATTGGGGTTGTATTCAGAAAGTCTTTGTCAAGACCAATATGTTGAAGGGTTTCCCCTACTTTTTCCTCATGCAGTTTCAGAGTTTCGGGTCTGATGTTAAGGTCTTTAATCCATTTGGACTTAATTCTTGTGCATGGCGAGGGAGAAGAATCTATTTTCATCCTTCTGCAGATATATATCCAGTTTTCCCAACACCATTTGCTGAAGAGGCTGTCTTTTCTCCAATGAGTATTTTTGAAAACAGCTAAAGATTGATCTACCATATGACCCAGCTGTAGCACTCCTAGGCATATATCCTAAAGACACATCTCATTTCCTTAGAAGTACGTGCTCAACCATGTTTATTGCTGCTCAATTTATAATAGCTGGGAAATGGAACCAGCCTAGATGTCCCTCAACTGATGAGTGGATAATGAAGATGTGGCACATTTATACAATGGAGTTCTACTCAGCGGTAAAGAAAAATGAAGTTATGAAATTTGCAGAAAAATGGATGGACCTGGAAAGGATTATACTAAGCGAGGTAACCCAGGCCCAGGAAGCCAAACGCCACATGTTCTCTCTCATATGTGGATCCTAGCTACAGATGACTGGGCTTATGTGTGAGAAAGAAAATACTTAGTAGCAGAGGCCAGTAAATTAAAAAGGAGACATAAAGGGAAGGGAAAGGAAGGGAGGAGGGTACTTAATAGGTTGATATTGTATATATGTAAGTACAATGATTGTTATGGAGAAGTAATATGATGGAGAATGGAATTTCAAAGGAGAAAGTGGGGGGGGGGGAAGGAATAACCATGGGATTTTTTTTATAATCATGGAAAATGCTAATAAAAATAAAAAATAAAATAAAGTGCATTCAGGGAAAAGAACAACTGCCCTAGAGAGACACATGTACCTGAAAACAAGCTAAAAATACTCTAGCTGGGCATGGTGGCCTATGCCTTTAATCCCAGCACTTGGGAGGCAGAGGTAGGAGGATTGCTGTGAGTTCAAGCCCAGCCTGAGACTACATAGTTAATTCCAGGTCAGCCTGGGCTAGAGCAAGAACCTGCCTCAAAAAACAAAAATAATAGGAGCTGGCCATGGTGGCACATGCCTTTAATCCCAGCACTCAGGAGGCAGAGGTAGGAGGATCACTGTGAGTCTGAGGCAAAAAATAATAATTTAGCCAGGTGTGATACACACCTGTTATCCCAGCACTCAGGAGGCTGAGGCAGGAGGATTGCAAGTTTGAGACCAATGTAGACTATACTGAGGCTAGGCTGGGCTACATGGTGAAACCCTGAATAAAAGAAACAAGGCTGGAGAGATGGCTTAGTGGTTAAGGTGCTTGCGTACAAAACCAAGGGGCCCTGGTTTGATTCCCTAGGACCCATGTAAGCTAGATGCACAAAGTGGTGTATGGTTATTCTTTCTTTCTCTATCTGCCTCTTTCTCAAATAAATGAAAAATAAATTTAAAAAAGTAATTAATAAAAAGAAATTTTAAAATGATGGTGACATCAAAATAAAAGAGAGACTGATTAAGAGGGGGTATGATGGAGAGTAGAGTTTCAAAGGGGAAAGAGGGGTGGGAGGGAATTTCCATGGCTTATCGTCTATAATTATGGAAATTGTCAATAAAAAACTAAATTTAAAAAAACTTTCTCCTCTGACCTCCACATGAGCACTGTGGCATGCACATGTCCCCCACATACACATATGCTAAATGAATAATTATTTTAAGTTATTAAACAAAATATTTACAATTGGTTTCCATTACTATAGTCCCACATTTTGGAAAGGATAGAAAGATAAAATAAAGAGAAATGTAGAATAACATCAGATTTCTATCTGACTTTACTACGTCTATGATCATTATATCCAGAATTTTTTGACATAATGACATTTTACTTTTAAATAATTTAAGATATATTTTCATAACTGTACTGTCATAAAATAATAAATTTCACATTGATACAAATGTGATATACATATCCATAATAAAACTTCTAAGAACTAAATGATGCTCTTAGCTGACTTGGGAATATATTTTACTGATTCACTGTCCATATAATTATACATTTAGGCCTCACATCAGGTTAGAAAATTTTAGGTTATGTCTTAATTAAGAGTGACATTGTTGTTGTTAATTATTCTCTGTACTCCTTTTCTTTTTTCACTTTTATTTCCCCACAAACTTCATGTCTATACTATCTAACACAAATGAATCCAATACAGTGGGGCATCAATGTGGCTAAGAAAAATACTTTGCCATTCTACATTAAAGTTCTTGTAAACCTCCTTTCCATCTTTTGATTACTCCAACACATTAATTTGACACATGAGGCATTATTAAAATGCATTTACTATGGTGAATATGAGAATTCATAGAACTTAAAGAATAAGCTAGCAAGCCATCTGTCAGTGGAATCTCAGTACTTGAAAGGATATTCATTTCCTTGACACTTGTACATCTCTCCTACTCTTCATATGCTGTGTTAAATATGACATCTGCAAGGGTGATTGGAACTTTCACCTATGCAATAACAATCCTACATGCTTGATATATCATTTTTACTAAAATAATGTAGAGTAATGGAAAATCAATCTCTACTTATACTTGGACATATTTGTCTGCTGGCAAATTATACTCTCAGTAACTCAGAGACAAAGCCACAGGATGTCACATGCATTTGAAAGAGGTCTTGCTGCTTTAATTTTTTAGAAGACATGAATATTTTTATACACTGTCTAAATGAAAATTGTCTACTCAGTTCTAAGTGGCATTTTTCTATAAAGGACATTTTAATAAATTCAAAGCTCAATTTCTCTTCATATCATATGCATTTTGTTATTGATGTTTTGGTATATTGCCTGCAGCTATTTGCTTATAGAGATAAAGATAAATTCAGGTTAGGTGCTGTAGATGAATTAGACTATGTGGCGATTATCTTTTTGTGATTGGGTAAGTTCACTGAGAATGATCTGTTCCAGGTTCAACCATTTTTCTTCAAATTTCATTGTGTCATTTTTTTCTTACTACTATGTAGAATTCCACTGTGTAGATATACCACGTCTTAGTTATCCATTCTTCTGAATGTTGCCATATTACCTCCAGTTATATAGAGAGAATAGATATATGTTATTTATAATAAAATTATATGAAGTTGTATATTCTAGATGCAAAAATTAATATTTCTCATCTGCATAATACATAGATAATAATCCCTTAATGATTGCTAGCAATCTATCAACACAATTAAATGAAATACAAAGAACAGTTATTGGCATAGACGGAGCCCTTGATCTTTTCTGCCTTCCTTCCTCACTAGACAATGTTGAGAAGTCTGCTGGATAAATAAAGCCATGTAATCTTATTTTTAATGTGCATTGATATTTTATGGTTCCTATTTGAATTGACTGACCTTCATACACATCATCTCTCAATTTAAGTGAAAACTTAATATTTTTATTTGGTATTTTGTAGTGCAATAGTACAACTCCTCATGTACTGAACATGTTTATGTTAAAATATGTGCATTTATTTCCTCTATGCTTTAAGTTATAGACATTTCAGTGGCTCTTTTGTAATTATTCCAGGCAGGAATTCAATTTCTCAGGAGCACCTCTGTAACAAATCCTCCCAGTTAAGGGCAGACTGTTCATTGTCAAGGTGATTAGAACTCTTTGGACCATGAATCCATTTCTCCCTCAAGAACCCCACAAACCCCTTCCAGGTGGTTTAGTACCTGTCCTCTATAGGTTGTAATTAGGAGAAAGAGAGAGGAAAAGAGAAGGGTAAATACAAAATTAGGAGTTTCAAAATTATACTTATTTCCAAAAACTTCAACACATTTGAAGAGGATTAGACTGAAGTGCCATGGGGACTCAAAGTTCCTAATTTACATTACTACTTTGCAGTTTCTTTCAACAAGCAAAACTGACCCTGAAACTTATTTTTATTTGAAGTTACCTGTGGACTACAGTAGGAAGACTTCTGTAGTCATAGGGAACACATGGTTTTGGACATCTCTTCTATTGCCCCAGACTTCTAATTCCTGTAGTACTGGAAGTTTTTGATTCCCATCAAAGTTAAAGAAAGAAAGAAAGAAAGAAAGAAAGAAAGAAAGAAAGAAAGGAAGGAAGGAAGGAAGGAAGGAAGGAAGGAAGGAAGGAAGAAAGAAAGAAAGAAATATATATATACATATATATATATATATATATATATATATATATATATATATATATATATATATATATATATGGGGCGAGCCCCCTGTCCTGCAGGAGAAGAACGACCACCAGATGAAGATCCTTCTTGATCACACTTTATTGGAGAGCCTCTTGGTTAAGAGGAAAGCTGATGGCGAGGGGCGAGGGGCGCAGGAGTGTAGCTGCTTTTATAGGGCAGAATACTACGGGGCGTCTGCTGATTGGCTGCCATAGGCTCACCCACCCACAGGAGCCATGGGATAGGCTCGGGACAAGGTGCGTCAAGCGCATGTGCAACCTCAAGCGAAATTGGCGCCAAGGCGCTGCCTAAATAAGGAATTGTTTACCTCAAGACTGGCAGGAAGCCAGCACCATCTTGCAATGGCGTCTGCATTAGCTCCCTACAGTTCCCCCTTTTTTATTAACTTATGGCATAGCTCAGGAAAAATAGCCACCTTCCCGATCAGGTCCGCACCTCATGATGTGTTGACCGATCAAGGGAAGAAGTTCAACCTCCCCTTCCTCAGTGCAATGGGACAGATCCCCTGAGAGTGCAAAGGCGGCGGTCAAAGGAAAGCTACCAGATCCCTGCCCATCCTTGTGCAATGGGTACTCTGAGACCCTGAGGGTGCAAGGGCCAGGGGAGCTATTTGCCTTTTAAAGCTGACAGCCAAATTTGGGGGGAGGAACCACTTTCCAAGGCAGTGAGCACTTGAGAAATGACCATCTTGTTTCTCTTGGTCTGGGTTCGCAGGCAGCAAATCAACCAGAGGCAAAGTACGCATCCTCCCAGGCAGCACACCAGGAACATTCCCACTCCTACCCATTCCTTAAAATAAGAGAACACTCTTTAGATGGGAATTTAGGGCTGTCTGAGTCTCCAGGGCCACGGTAGTGGAGGAGGCCAAACTATTCAAAGTTTCAGCAGTCTGTACCGAAGTGACCATGGCCACACCGGCTGCTGTGGCAGCAGCTGCTATTGCGGCCACAGCCGCTATCACCGCTGCCGTGATACCAAAATCTCTTTTTTGTCTGAATAGCGATAGCGTGCTGGGGGCCTCTACAGACACGGGGACCCACCGGGGCACCCTAAGGATCATAGCATTCTTGAAAACCTTGGAATTCCAGCATTGAGACAAGTAACAGGAAGCATTGGTACAATTACTGAAAGAAGTTACTAAGAACAAACAAAAACGGTGGATGAATACACGCCGGCGCAGGGGCAAAGGAAGTATTCCTCCCACAGCCATGTCCAATGTCATTAACACCCTCTTCCACTTGATTCTCCATATGGAGGGTCCCGGACACATTATTGCAAGCTACAAGTCCTCCTTGTAACAGTGCAAAGGGTGTAAAGTCCGTGCAGCTGCCATTTGTCCCACATAAAATCCACTTTGAAAATGGAGTTGTAAAGAAGCGAGGGAAGACCGTGGCAGAATGGAGCACCGGCATTGGTTTGGAAAAGGTTGACAGAATACCCCAACGTGGCTCTCCTTTAATGGATTCCAGGCACAGGAGGAAGATTATCCACAAGACCTTTATCATCTCCGCCCTGATGGACCTTACTGTCTTCTGGACCTTCCTCCGGAGATCGCTTGACTGTCCTCACCAGCCAGGCTGGAACCCAGTGAGGGGAATCCTGTTCCTGTGGAAAAACACAAACAGCTCCCCTGGATCTTATTATAACAAGATCCGGTCCTTTCCATTTATTATCTAAGACATCCTTCCACATCACCATCTCACTGGATGATTGAATCACATGTTGACTGTGCCTGCCAGCTGCAGATTTATTATTATTATCCAAGACTAAAAAATTAAGGGTAAAAAGGGCTAAGGAAACTCTCTCCTTGGGGGTTGCATTTTCTGCTATCCCCCTTTTTTGTTTAAATAAGAGAGCTTTCAAACTTTTATTTGCTCTTTCTACTATACCTTGACCTTGTGGGTTGTAAGGAAGGCCAGTGGTATGAGCAACCAAATGTGCATTTGGGCACAGAAGGCTCGAAAGCCACCAGATGAGTACGCTGGGCCATTATCAGTTTTTAGGCGGTGTGGCTTTCCCCAAGCAGCCCAGGCCTCTAGGCAGTGAGTTTTGACATGAGAGACCTTCTCACCTGCCAATGGTGAGGTAAAAATAATACCTGAGCACGTGTCCACTGAGACATGTAGGTATTTTACTTTCCCAAACTCTGGAAGATGTGTTACATCCATTTGCCAAAGGTCTCCAGGACGGAGGCCCCGGGGGTTAACACCCACATGTGGTGAGGGTAAAAAGGTGACACAAGACTGACAAGATTTTACAATGTCTCGTGCCTCATCTCTGGAAATGGAGAATTTTTTTCTCAAGGTGTTTGCAGGAACATGATATAATCTATGGAATTCAGTAGCTGAAGCTTTTGTATCTTCCAGAGAAATCCTGGTGAGCCTAGTGGCCCGGTCCACGAGGTCATTAGCCTGTGATAAGGGGCCAGGCAGTAGTGAATGTGCCTGAATATGAGTTACATAGAAAGGGCAAGTTCGCTGCAAAATTAAAGACTGAAGTTGTAAAAGAATATTAGACACTAGACTAGTAGAGCGAACCGAAGCGGCAATCTCTAGGCCAGCAACCGCATTAGCTACATATAGGGAATCCGTGAACAAGTTAAAAGAAGTAGAGAATGTCTGAAAGACCTCCAAAACAATTAGGCATTCAACAATTTGAGGGGAATTAGGTCTAAACATTCTTACAATAGACTCCGAGCCCTGTACCAAATAGGCCCCACGACCAGACTTTGAACCATCAGTAAAGATGGCAGGGGCTGATGTAATAGGCTCTTGAGCAGTGATTTTAGGAAAATACACCAAATTATTTTCAACAAAAGACAAAATAGGGCTCTTTGGATAATGATTATCTATGACATTTGGGAAAGCACACATGAGAATGCTCCAATCATCCACAGTGCCAGACAAAACTTCTACCTGTTCCTTAGTATAGGGGATGATGAGTTTGTCAGGCAGCTTTGCAAAGTGTAATAAACAATACTTAAGCCCAAAAAAAGCCTGTCGAGCTACCAGTTGTGGAAAGTACTGAAGAGTGCGGGCTCCCAAGGAGTTTCCATGAAGCCACAACAGGGGCCCCTCCTGCCAAATCACTCCTGTAGGGACATCCTTAGTTTTTAAAATACATAGAAAAAGCAGTTTTGAAGGATCAAACCGAACAAGGTTGCCGCGGACTGACTCTCGGGGAGATCAGGACCGAGGGAGAACAAGGGCGAAGGCTCAAGGAGAACTCGGGATTCGGCCAGGAAATGACAGACAGACACACTCTAGGTAGAATATGCTGCTGCAATTTACTGAAGGTTTTATGAAGGTTTTATACAGATTGAACAGGGAAACTTAGCAAGCCAACAAGTGATCTCAGAAATCATTAATCTAAGCAATCTTAAGTATTCTACTCTAAGCATACGAGTATTGTTTATCAGGCAGGAAATGTACCCATTTTCTGAGAAGCATGTCTCGCACCATTGACCACAACATTATAAGAACAGAAACTAGGGTAAAAGGTGTAAGGTGAATAACAGGTTACTTATTTCTTATACACCAAGGACTGTATAAACACCAAGGCTTACGTTTCCTTGCTAAGCGTTCCCATAAATGGAAGAGAATGCCATAGCCTCCTTTTTTTTTCATAATTCACCCATCTATTACCGAATTTATCATATCCTCCCTCATAGGGGAGTGGAACTAAGTAGATTCCAGCTCTAGGAGTCCACCATCTGCCCTTGATCAAATGAACATATCCCCCAGGAAGTTTCCTAGTGGGAATGCCTAAGTTTTGTAACTCCTTTTCTGCAGAACTGACATGCTTCTTATGAACACTACTGATCAACATTTCTACTTTCATATTCTCAGGCTCAGTATCGTTCTAAAACATCATAAGCTGTTTCTACTCTACACCATCTAAAAACTGTTTTAGAGTTAATTTTTTATTCCTAGTAGAGTTATACATTTCCTCCATTGCCCTAATCATAGGAGGGGCACATTCAATACTCAAATTGATTTTTGTACTCTGATTGCATGCAAGATTAATAGTAAGTGTAGCGTAGAAACTAGCTGTTCTTTGACAAACAACTAGAAGGAAGCAGGAGAGAAACAGAGCGCAGAACACAGCTCATTGACACCGGCAATTAGGTCGTCGTGACTTCATGGGCAGCAGGAACCTTTACAGTAACCGACTGCCAAGGGGTCACCGGGGGCATCCCTCCGAGGAGTGCTGGCCCTCTGTCCTCAGCTCTCATCCAGTACAGAAGCATCTCTGCTTGCTACACAGGCGAGGTCGCCGTGGACGTACCACAAGGTGTGCTTTATTAAGTGCCTCTTCGATCTTATTAAGCGCCTCGCGGGCTGATTGTGTAAGCATGCGAGGAGACGAAACATCAGGGTTGCCTTCAAGGATGGAGAAGAGCAGCAACAGCTCTGACTGAGGCACATGAAGGAATCCTTGTAACCAGTTAATATCTCCCAGTAGCCTTTGAAAATCATTGAGAGTATGTAAATGGGCGGTGCGAATGCACATCTTTTGTGGCCTCACAGAACAAGGGCTAATGACAGACCCCAGAAAAGTAACAGTATCTGTCTGTTGAATCTTTTCAGGGGCAATGGTCAAGCCATAATTCTCTAAGGCCTGAATAACTCTTTGAAAAGAGGAATGTAGGGTAGCCAATATGGGGGCTGTTAACAAAATGTCATCCATATAATGAATCATGCGAAGAGAAGGGAACTCCTGGCGGACAGAGGCCAACGCAGCATCTACAAAAAGCTGACAGATAGTAGGGCTGTTAGCCATTCCTTGCGGTAGCACACACCACTGAAAACATGCGTCCGGTCTCTCATGATTGACTGAAGGAAGGGTAAAAGCGAAACGTTCCCTATCTTGGGGACGAAGCGGTATAGAGAAAAAACAGTCCTTAACATCTAGAACTATGATAGGCCATCCCTTGGGCAGGGCAGAAAGGGCTGGGAGGCCCCTTTGAACAGGCCCCAGAATCTGCATTTGGGCATTAACCGCTCTCAAATCATGGAGCAATCTCCATTTGCCTGATTGTTTTTTAATCACAAATATTGGGGTGTTCCAGGGGGACACAGATGGCCAAGATTCAACTGTTCTTGGACTAAGACTCTTGCTGCTTCCAGTTTTTCCTGTGATAGGGGCCATTGAGGAACCCATATGGCTTTGTTAGTTAACCAAGGAATGGGCACCTGGACTCTCTCGGAAGCGGCGTTTTCAACAGCCCCTAGGAAAAACCCAATCCAGAGCGGCCCAACTTTTCTTTTGGGATGATTGGGTCTGGACGTCCTTGGAGGAATTTTCCCAGTCCCTGTTCTGGGACAAAGCCTTGTATTTTCATCATATTTTTACTAGCCTCCGAATAGTCATTAGTCAGACGGAGGCGCAACTGGGACTGAATGTCCCGACCCCACAAATTGATTGGTACTGCCAATACAAAAGGCTGTATTTTTCCCTTCTGTCCCTCATCGGTGTACCAGGTTAGTTCTTTTGCGCTCATCTGGGGTGTTTCTGCATATCCCAGTCCTTGAAGGGTCTGAGAAGATTTCTGCAGGGGCCAAGACTTGGGCCAAGAATTCATTTGAATTATAATTCTATCTGCACCTGTATCAACCAGGCCTGAAAATGTCTTTCCCTCTATGGTCAACTATAAAAGTGGTCTCTGATCTACTTCTAGCGATAAACAAGCCAAGTCTATCCCAGTAGACCCAAGACATCCATCTCCCCTCTCTCTCTGCTGGGCCGGGAATGAGGAATGAGTAGAAGGCAAAATCAACAATTGAGCAATACGATCTCCTGGTGCAATAGACACAGCCCCATAAGGGGAATGACAGAGAATCTTTATTGTGCCCATATAATCAGGATCAATGACTCCAGGGAAAACAAGTGATCCTTTTAAAGTTGATGATGAACGTCCTAAGAGGAGGCCCACGGTATCCTTTTGTAAAGGTCCGCGGACATCAGTCTCTATGGCTAGTATACCCATCTCAGGGGTCAGGACCAGTCCGGAGGCGGCACAGAGGTACAGCCCTGCGGAGCCTGATGTGGCTCTTCTGAGTGGGAGGACGGCGGTGGGCCCAATGTTGGGACTGGTGCCTGGAGTGCCCCATAAATCTGTGGGCCCTGGGGATGGGGGCCCCTCATTCTGTTTTTTGACTCCTGAACACGTTGAAGGGGAGGTATAGGTAGACCATTAATATCTTTCACTGACCTACACTCATTAGCCCAATGATTACCCTTCTTACATCTTGGGCAAGTACCAGGTGGTCACTGCTTTGGTCCCTCCCTGACTAGGGGGGCAGATTCCCCGGCCTGAGGGCATTGACGCTTAAAATGCCCAAGCTGTCCACATTTAAAACATTCTTTTGAATTTTGAGTCTGTTGAGACTTTGTGGCAGCAAGAACTGCCGCAGCCAGGCCTGCATTAGACAGTGGCCCACCAATTTTGTGACATGCTTTGATCCAGGCCTCAATTCCCTTTTTTTCTGACTGGGTTTATAGCTCTCTGACATTCCTTTGTGCTTTGCTCATATATCAATTGGAGCACAAAGGGCATGGTATGATCTGCAGTACCTATAGTTTTCTCAGCAGCCTCCATCAATCTGGCAGCGAAATCTGCAAAAGGTTCTGTTGAGCCTTGTATAATTTTTGTCAGGTTGCCAGCTACTTCCCCCTTATTGGGGACATCTCTCCATGCTCGATAGTGAATGTCATTAACCTGTTGATATACCTCTATGGGAAAATTTACTTGGTCAGCCATGTGAGGGCCAAGCCCCAGGAGCATGTCGGCTGTCCATCCCGGATGGCCATTCTGGATATTTTGTCTAGCCTGTGTCTGAGCATTATCTGTAACCAAAGATTTCCACTCAAGGAACTGGCCTTTTGAAAGACAAGCCTTTGCCAACTCTGTCCAATCTGTAATGATTCTGCGCAATAGCACAACGGAATAATCTGCACCTGGTCCAAAATCCTTGACAGCCTGAACCAAATCCTTTAGTTGTTTATAGGGAACTGGTTCATGTCTCCTTTGTTGAGTTACTGGGTCCTCAAAAACGGGAAAAGCGGAGGCCAGCCGTGACCAGGTTTTTGTTTTAATGAAGCGGCATGTGTCCCCAGGGGAGTTATAGGGTGGGGATGTGGAAGGCTCTATCGACTGTAAAGGACCACACCCTTGGCCTTGAGGCCCCTTTGTTAGCAGAGGGTGCCTAGGCGGGGACCTATATTGTTCCCTTTTATAACAGGCAGTGGCCTCCTTTTGTCTTTCCTCTTCCCCTTTAAATAATTTTTTTTCTTCCTCCTCTGCAGATGAGCTAGCCTCCTCATCTGTGTCAAGTACATTTAAATGTGTAAGCTCCTCAATGGGAGGGTAGAGCCTGTCAAAGGCTCCTTTTTCCCCCTGGGGGGGGGGCAATTATAGATTTCACCTGTTTCTCTGAGCTCATCTTGTAAACTTTTTTCTATATCTTGTCTTTGTTTTTCCTTTTTATTTTTCCTTTTTTTCTAGGCCTATTGTGTGAATCCCCATTTGTATCTGACTCAGAAAGGCTATCCTGATGCCTTGTGAGAACTTCCCGTCCCCTTCTAATAAGTTCCATGTGGTTTTCTTTACTTAAGCAAGAGTGAATCAGCCGCCAAAACAGCAGTGTACCCTTACCAATTCTGTTCTCTTGTTTTGCTGCCTCCAATTCTCTACCTAATTTCTCCCAAGTAGGGAGAGAAAGGTTCCCCGAGACCGCAAACCAGGGCGTGATCGTATCTAGGTCTTTAACAATCTTTTTAATTGTTGCAGAGGAGACCCTAATGACCCTCTGCTTAAGCAATTCCTTTATCGGCTGGACAAAGTCAACAGTCACAAAACTCGCACCCTGAGAATTGCCCATGTTGCGCTCACAGCAAATGACAAGGACAATAAACCACACAGGAATGAAAATAAGAAGGATCAGGTAGGGATCTAAGTGAAAAAACATTATGACTGGGGATGACTTACCAACGTCTTCCTCTCCATGTGTCAAGTTCTGGATCCTCTTCGGCCCCTCGCCCGGTGACCACAAAGCACCCGGCGTCCCGGGATTTCAGCAACACTTTGGGGCGAGCCCCCTGTCCTGCAGGAGAAGAATGACCACCAGACGAAGATCCTTCTTGATCACACTTTATTGGAGAGCCTCTTGGTTAACAGGAAAGCTGATGGCAAGGGGCGAGGGGCGCAGGAGTGTAGCTGCTTTTATAGGGCAGAATACTACAGGGCGCCTGCTGATTGGCTGCCATAGGCTCACCTGCCCACAGGAGCCACGGGATAGGCTCGGGACAAGGTGCGTCAAGCGCATGTGCAACCTCAAGCGAGGTTGGCACCAAGGCGCTGCCTAAATAAGGAATTGTTTACCTCAAGACTGGCAGGAAGCCAGCGTCATCTTGTAATAGCATCTGCATTAGCTCCCTACATATATATATGTGTGTGTGTGTGTGTGTGTGTGTGTGTGTGTGTGTGTATGTATGTATGTATGTATACATACACACACACATAAGTATGACCACAGTGGATTTGATCATCTCATTGTTCTGAAAGAACAAGTATTGTATCCATAGATGCATAAATTTAATAAGAACTGTTTTAAATGGTGTGAAAATAAAGAGCTCTCATAATATCATAGTGCTGTCCACACATTCATAATGAATGGTTTCCTGCAACTTATAGATATGTATGCATTGCATGCATATCACATGACTATGCTGCTTAAATAGTTGTAGATTACTGAACAATTTTAAATATATATACACAGCAACAATTGTGAAATTTTTAGTGAATTTATTGAGGCACAAATTCAAATAAGTAATTCCCAGCAAAATTCTTGGTGATGAGATTTGTAATAAGTACAGTCCTAGCTGTAGAGATGGCTCAGTAGTTAAAAGCACTTGTTTGCAAAACACTTTGGCCTGAGTTCAATTCCGCAGCATATAAGTAAAGTCAGATACACAAAGTGGTATGAGTGTCTGGAGTATATTTTCAATGGGTAGAAGCCTTGGTATGCCCATTTTCTCTCTCTCTCTCTCTCTCTCTGTCTCTCTCTCTGTCTTTCTTCTTTCAAATAAAAAATAAAGATTAAAGCAAAATTATAAAACAAAAAGTGGATCCTAAAAATGTTGGATTCTGAGCACAAAGAGAAATCTTTGAAATATAAACAATCAACACATTTAATTGCTTTGTTATATTTAATTTTAAAAATTATATAATTCAAGCATTCCTTCCCTAAATATTATTTTTTTGTATAGAGACAGTAATGGAAGCAATCAGGCATGAAAGCTAATTTCAAAGTTTCTAGTTATTTATTCAAGTTTACTTCAGTTTGGATCATTTAGGGCATATAATAGCTCCTTTGGGTTTAATATTAATTTTTTTATGAGAAAATGAGGAAATACATTCAGTAGTGGCAAAACAACTATTATAAACAGTTTACAAATAGCAAAACCTAATAATTCTCATTTTTATTCTCTGAACATATCTATAGCTGTGAAAAAAATCCTCAAAGGCCATCCGCTCAGCTTTATTTCATGATGATTGGCATGTTTTCTTCTATAACCTTCAATTATTAAATGTGTCAAAATGTATGGAGAAAAATCAAAACAATTGCCCCACTTCATATAGAGAATTCAATTCAAGGAATCATAAAGTTATTAATCATGGAGTAACTTAATAAAACAATATACCACTCATTTTATTGAAATGGTTTTAAGCCCATTTTATACATCTTAAATAGCCATTTGTTCCAATTGCATTTGAAATTAATCTGCAGTTAAATTATTTATTTCAGTATACCAATATGGCAATTATTATCCCTTATATAGCCATAGATTTTGTGTCTGATTTTACAATTTTAATTATGCACTATTCAAATTAATAGAAAAAGCGAGTCATAAATATATCATCTAACAACATGAAATTTCAGCTTAATGTGTACTTGCATTACAGATTGTTATACTTCCTCATTTCAAACAATTCTCTGTTAGGAACCTAACCTTTAAATTCATAAAATAATCTGCATAGACTGGAGTTTAAAGTATCATCTGTAGATAATCAAAGGTAATTTTCTAATGTAGTCTAGGCCATAGAGTTGGAAAGGAAGGCTGACCAAGATAGAAACGGGTGTAACAATGGGGTTATAAAGTAAAGTGAACAAAATATGTGTGATGTAGCCACTAAAAATTTACATCAAAATAATAACTTGGAATAGATTATACTTAAATAATAGGTCCATAAACTGTAAAAACATTAAAAAATGATGATTGTAAAATTAACTCAGCTTTGAGTACGTGTAAAGGTTTACATGCCTACAAAGTTAGATTTTTGTTTTTATTTTAAGGCAGCATTTCACACTAGCCAAGGTTGACTTTGAACTCATAGCAATCCTCCTAAGGGCTTGGGTGATAAGCAATGCCAACACCGCCAGCTTCCTGCAGTTTAGAAGATCACTGGATCAGTGTGTTTTCTGTCACTATAATTGGTCTGGAGTAACTTGTGGAGAAAATAGATTGACTTAGTTCATAGTTGCAGAAGATGGATGTTCAAACATCATGGCATTTGCTCTTGCAAGACCATCCTATCCATACACAACTGTGACAAGTGAAAACATGGCAAGAATGCATGAGAAAAGGAATATTCTGTGTGCTGGTTGCAGGCGTAAGGCTTAGGTTTTCACAGAATTGTAGGAGGTAAATACTATTATCATTTCTCATTTTATGTATGAGAAAAGAAAGACAAAGACATGTCCCCATTTTAACTGGTGACCAAGCCAGGAGATCAGCTGTCGTTCCAGGGTCTATGGTGAGAAACAGCCACAACACCCTGTGATTACGTAACTTTCTTCCCTTCAGGATTTTTTTTTCTTGCAGAAGAAAATTCTCACCATAAATGCTTCTATCTAACTGAGTGAATAGTGAAAAATCCATTTATATCATTTTTACCTTAGAAAAATGAAGCAGGTTTAAAAAGAAGAAATGCCACTTTGTCCCTTTCCCTTGCTATGATTTGTCTCTAGTAAAATCTGCTTCTTTATTAAGGGACCCATGGAAAGTGCTAATGTATTCTTTTCATCCAATTTTAAGAATACATGTGCTGGAAATGATGGCACATTTCTTACAAAGAGGTTTTCAGGTGATACTAATTGATAGATTCTTATTTGCCCCAGTTCTGTATTTTAATATAAATTAAAACATTCCTTTAATAGATGTAGCTGGTTGATATCGCCTCCTTTTATGGTACAATTTAACAATATGTAATGTTCACAAAATCCACAGGGCACAAAAATAGCTTCCTTTTGTTATCACCTGAGAGTTTTCTAATTTATTCTTTTTATTAAATTGAGAACAAGTGAAAGTTAAAAAGTGAAATTTGTGAATTAACCTTTATTAAAGGCAACTTCAATTTCTTTGCATAGTCAAGTGCTTTAACACCTAACTTGAAGTGAGTTTTGTAGTTTCAAATTATACACATATTTATGAAAACAAATGAACAATTAAATGAATTCAATGAGGACTGTAAACAAGGTTGAATAAGTTTACTACATTGTCACTATCAGTGGCCCCAAAAAATGAGTTTAGAAAAATAAACCTTCTTAGTTCTACTGGTAAAATGTATTTTTAAAAATATTTGCCTAAATATCATATTTGTTTTGCTTTTCAAATAAAAATATGTATATTAATCATTTGTAGAATATGAGTTCAGTGTGTTCTTACTAAGACACAAAAGCTGTCAGCATACAGTTAGATTATATCCTAGAGAGGATATATTAGCCATTTTGTACTGTTATTAATGAAATACATTGCATTAGTCATTTAGATAGACTTTATGATGCTATGATCAAAAACTTAATAAGCATAATATAAGTGAGGAAGGATTCAATGTGGATGAAGACGTTAGAGGTTTCAGTCCATAGTCACTTGACTGTGATTATGGGCCCATCGTGAGGGTGAACACCATGGTGGTGGGAGCCTGGGGCTAAGGCCTTTCACCTCATGGGGCTGTCAGAAGCAGATATTTAGTCTGACTATGGGTAGTATAACCACCAAAGTCACACCACCATAACCTATTTTCTCCAGCTAGGTGCCACCGGTTAATATATGCAGCATATCACACAACAGTGCCATATGTTTTGGACCAAACATGCAACATATCAATCTGTGGGAGTATTTCATCTTTAAAGCAAGGCATATACCTTGGATTTATATCATAATATGGTATATAATATTATATTGAAAATAAATTAAGTCAAGTAAACAATATTTTCATGTTGTCACACTCCAAAAGAAAATGGGGCCAAGAGGAATCCATGAATTTAATTATCAGGATTACTACAACCATGTATCTAACCCTGAGTTCTCACAGTCCATGCATCCTTAGACTAAAATGAACATGTTGAACTTCTTAATTTGTGGCATTCCTAATTTGACTGATTAACACTCGCCTCTTTTGAATTATAAATAAGTTTTTATAATAACCTTATGAATAGAGAGTGACTTTTGCTAAGTCTAAGTGGGCATAAAAAATAATATAGATGTCAAGTACATTAGAATATGACCTCAAGCTAATTAAATTAAATTAGCTAACATTTTAGTACAGACATATAGAGACTTTCATATACTTTATCTTTTTCAATATTTCAGAAACCTGTGAGATGTTATTACTATTCTACTGTAATTTACAGATGAAAAAGTAAATTTTAGAGCACACAATAATTGTCCAAGACCCTATTTGGCTGCTTTCCTTCCTTCTTTTTTTCTTTCTTTACTATCTATAAATCTATCACCTATCATCTATCTTTCTGTCTACTTACATTAGCTTTTATTCAGACAAATTCTTCATATGAGTGCCAAGACAATACTTTACCAGTTCCAATTTCAAATTCCACATCAAACAATGAAAGATGACACTTGTTAGAGACACAATTCAGAAATTTTGTGTCCTATGCTAAGAGAAATGTAATATATATTATAATTACTTAGAACTATAATAAACACATGCACATGTGTGTATTCATAGGCATATATGATGTGTGGTCACATATGAATATCTAGGTTTGCATGCACTTGTGTGGAGGCCTGAGTACAACTTACTAACATTTCTCAGGGATGTATTACATCTTTAGACACATGATCTCCTATTGGCTTGGAGCTCACCAGTTAGGCTAGACAGGTTAGCCATTAAGCCCCAGAAAACAGGATTCTACTGTTTCCACCCTTCCCCAACATTGGGATTACAGGCACACACCACTACCAGATATGTTACGGCCAGTACTGGAGATGCAGACCCTCATGATTGCCAGCACTGTTACTGACTGTGCTATCTCCTGAGCTCTGGAGCCAGGACTCTTGCCTCTTGAATCATCACATTTTGGTGAAAGTCTTGAACATCACAGTGAAGCCTTGATCATTTTGACTTGTCAGCTTCCTGGACATTTTCTAGCTGCTGGGCCAAAGCCTTCTTGTCTTTGACTCGTGAGAGTACCTCAAACCCTATTGTCATCTCTGTCACTTCTGTTTCCCACTTCGTCTATTCCAATTTGCTCTTTGAAACTTTTTAGTCACCTATCCGCTGTTGCTGCTCCTACGAGTGCTGTTCTGTATTTCCACCTTACTGAAGCCATGTCCTCTTAGTGTGAGCTGCTTAGTCCACTGAATCCATGGTGAAGCTCTCAAGTAGGCAAGTAAAAGGCATTCAGAAGGAGGTTTGGGGGAAGAGGCTAAAAATCTAATGTCAGGTGCAAGACAGTGTATAAAGGGTGTTTCCTGTCCTGAGTTCAAAAACTGAGCCTGATAAAATGGTTTCTTTTCAGAAACTGAGGTGACATAGATGTGGCATGCAAATTCAGAACTGAAAATTTCACAAATCTGAGCTTAATTTCTAGATCCACCCATCACAGGACTTACATAAGGACCATTCATTAACCTTGATTTTAGACCAATCTCATGCCTCCCACAAAATGCACCAATCACAAACTTATTGGGTCACTGACATAACTGTCCCAGTGAAAGCCTAAGTGAGAATGAAGAGCTTCTGTGTCAGACATGCAAATCTAGAGATCACAGAAGACCAAGGTGGCTGAAGCCCTGTGGCTGTAGTAGGATCAAGGCTGCAGTCAGAGTATTCCTTACAGCTGAAGTGCAGTCTCCTCAAGGTATCCATGAAGTGTTCTGAGAAGCTGGATTGCTGGAAGGACAGTCAAGATGTCACCAAAATGTGTGCTCTTCAGTTGCCAGCTGCCTGCTAAAGCCATCTAGGCAGGAAGAAAAAGTCTGACAGCTGTCAATTAAAGGAAAAATTAATGTGCCCTCCCACAGCTTAGCTTATTTGAATAAAAAGCATTAACTAAAAGGCACTGTGCTATGTTCTATGTAAAATGCCCTCCATAATCTCAAGGGTTTGTGATTAACCTTCCTATGTCATCCCTAGTGGGTGGGGCTTTGGGGAGTGGAGGCTTGCTAGAGGAGATGTATTGCTGGAGGCAGGCCTTGGGGTTAATTTGCCTACCAGGTGTTCATGGCTAACCTTGCTTTTGCTGCTTTTCTGTCCTGGCACTGATGTATGAAGATGAGATCCAGTTGCCATGTTTCTCCACCGTTGCAGAAGCTACTTCTGGAAAGTGTAAACCCAAAATAAATCCTTTCCTCCTATAAGCTGCCTCTGGTTGGATGTTTTTTTGTTTTGTTTTGTTTTTTTCCCCAGTAATGAGACAATGAAAAATACTGCCAATGGATACCTATCACCAACCTTAAATAAATCATAACAAAATGCCCACTGAGAGAACTGGGTTCAGCTGAATTTTCTCACCACCAAGAGTCAGGCAGGCCAGATAGTTGCAGCCTAAAATGCACTGGCTATATTGTGAGTGGGGTTTGAACTCGGTGCCTGAAGCTTTTTAGGCTCCAAGAAATTCTTGGGCAGCTATTTAAGTAAGAATGCTCTGAAGCCAAAATTATGGAAAATACAGGGCAAACCTCTTTTTTGTTGTTGTTGTTGTTTTGATGTAGGGTCTCACTCTAGCCCAGGCTGACCTGGAATTTACTCTGTAGTCAAGGTGGCCTCGAATTCACAGCAATCCTCCTACCTCTGCCTCCTGAGAGCTGAGATTAAAGGTGTGCACCACCACTCAAGGCTGAAAACTTCTTTTTTAAATGCTGTGTAATATGAACATTGCATTTCCCACCCTGTGGTGAACAGATCTAGACCACAGCTGACCAACCTGCCAGCAGTCAGAGTGTTCGACTAAGAGAAAAGTGCCAAACTGGAAGTAACAGTCCAGCTTTGTCGACTTATGAAGAAAGTCTATACAAGAAGCTGAAGAGGAGTATAGATCACCCCCAAATTTAACATCTTCCCCCAGTAGGATAAGCAGAAAGTGGATCAGCAAAGACATGAGGACTGCACTACTACTGAGAGTAAACTACACAAAATGTGCAGAGGTGGTTTTTTATTTTTTTTGCTTGTTGAGAAAGGAAGGCAGGAATGAGCATGCATCACTAAAGTACTAATCAATGAATCAGAGTACAGAAGTATGGCAAGTCCCTCAAGTCACCACCATCCTTGGCAGAGGAGCCTGAGAATTCTCATACGAGCTACTCTGCACTACTGTGAGGGCACCGCCGAGTAAGGGGGCCTGGCCTAACTCCATAATTTGGCTTATCCCTACAGATAGGTCTAGCCTAGCACTGAAGTTAGAATTGTAAGTTAAAATGCAGCTTCTGTGATTTTTTTTATGTTTTGTTTAATAATCTATATTTTCATTTGATTTCACTCTTCCAGATTATTTTGTTTCTACTTGAACTGTTAAGATTCTATAAATATTTCTAATATCAAAGATATTCTATTTGGTGAATTGTTTCTATTTTCATGCCATCAAACTATATGTTTATTGAAATGCAAGCAAATTTACAAACTCTCCAAGCATACTAGTAGGAATACTTTTAAAATCCCTTTTTGCTTTTCTTCCTGAATTATGTCAGTTTTCCTTGGGGTTACATGTTCTGTTTTATTTTTATCTTTCATTCTTCTTTCCTGCAGCAGGAATTAGTATCTGTTGGCAATAGTCCTAATCCTCACTCTGCACAATATTCACAGCTTGCCACCAATGTCTGCCATGGGATCACTATGAGCAATGCCGTCCTACCTTTTATTTCTGTTTATTTGTTAGGACAAGAGGTTAAGAATTCCATTATCAACTGATATTCCCTAATGCACTCAAAGCTCTGAGCACTGCTGTTTGATCACTTCTGGGATCACATCTATTGTGAGTATCCATGTGCATGTGTGCATATGCGTGCACATGTGTGAGTTCACTCACAGACACACATATTTTACACTGATATACAAACTCCTTGTCTATGTGCACCAAATACTGAAATTATCAGTCACTATTGATAACATGCTTATTGTTCAAATGGAAAATTAATTTAAAATTAAATTATTTCCCACTATATTTCTCATGTATATATCAAATTATTCATTGGTAGCCTTCCTTCTTATTTCAAATTCTTAATCATTTTATCACTTCTAAGTAATGAGTATCATGTTTATGACTCTACCAGCACAATTTTCAGCATCCAGCTGTTGACTCTTAGAGATGTTATTACCTTGGTCATTTTTATCATCTCTAATACTATAAGTATACCCAGTAATTTCGACATGCTAGTTACTAGGATCCAGTATATATTTTGCTTGGTAATATGGCTAAGTGACTTCATGACCACATTTATTTATTTATTTATTTATTTATTTATTTATTTATATTGTCTCACACCTGTAAGGTGATGCTCTACCACTAAGCTACAACCACATCCTCTATCTTTTCTCCATTGCTTCAACTCCTGATCCTACTCCCACAGAAAACATATACCTTGAAAAACAAACAAATAAAGAAAGAAACTTTTTAAACCATTAATCACAAGTGCTATAAAATCTCAGTGATAAATCTATACTTGAATATCACTTCTCATTTTTTAGCACATTCCTAGATATCTAACCCCAAACATTACACTGAAACCTACAATATTTTGATTATCCTAATTTTTTCTGTTTTTCCCATCAAATCATTGTCCCAAGTTTTAATTTAACAGTAAATAATTACCATGTGTTTCTCATAATTTTTCCTACTTACCTGTTTTGACTCACTTGTTTGCTTAACTCCTAACCTTCACAAAAATATGATTCTTCTATCCCCTGCTGACGGTGTAGTTTTCAGTGAGACTGCTAAAAACTTTATCAGCTGTTTCTTTCATTGAAGATTAGTATTCACCAACTTCTGAACAGATATCATACAAGTTTATTAATTTAATTTTCTGCATGATACTTGAAAAGTTGTCTGAAACAAATTTTATTTCAAATTTTCAGTATGATCTACTTATGTCTTCCTCTTATGCAATGACTTCAATTACCATTTTTAAAAATTTTTGGTATATATAATGTGGTATGTGTGGGTATTATGCTAGTATGGGTGTGTTTGCAGATGTCTATGCCTGGGACTAGGTGTGTGATGGCCAGTGTAGAATGCCAGTTGTCCCGTCCTATCACACATCCATCTGTTTCCTTGAGATGGAGACTATTACTGTACATGGAGTTATCATTTTTGGTCATACTGCCTGAACAGCAAGTGTATGAGCTTCTCTGTTCTCCATTCTCCACAGCACTAGGGCTACAGATGTGTATGGTTATGCCTGACTTTTCATACCTATATTGAGAAATCAAACTCATAGTTAATCATGTCCTCTCATTCCCTTATGCATGTATGCTAAAAGCTCTTACTCAGAGTCACCTTCCCAGCCAAAAATTCCTATTTTAAGTATAAAATAATAATCACAAAGTCATCTTAGTGATTTAAAGGAATGGACCCATAGACACAGGCTTGAATGAATCACCAGTGGGCTGAGCCTTAATGAGGACATGTAGGTGGATCTTGATGTCAAGACCTAAGGTGTGTTTAGGGGTGGATCTTGAATCAAGCCTTAAGGTATGTGAAAAGCAGTTGGCACTCTGGATGCTCATGTTTAGTGCTTGCTGGTGTTGGTATTTACTGGCTGTTCATTGTATCTCTCTGCTTGTATCTACAGAAATGAGCTAGCTTCTTCGACCATTGATAATGTTCCCCTGGAATTTGTAATCCGGAAATAAACCCTTTCCTCCCATAACTGCTACAGGTTGGGTGTTTGTTCAGCAATATGAAAATGACTACAACAGTCCTTTATCACACTCTAAGTACAATATTGCACTGTTTATGCAAAACTCTGTTGCCAAATACAAATAGCAACATAAAATAACACTTTATGATCTTGACTATGACTATGGCCTATCATTCAATTGTATGCTCTCTGGGCAACATTTTGTAACTTCTTTATTAATTCCATGAGCTGATAAATTTGTTATTATTTCCTTTATTAAACCATATAAAAAAAAAACCCTAACAAAATGTAAACTTTACCTCAATGAATTATCTAGCAAGTTTCACATTCCTTTATTTTCATAATGTAACTCAGTGGTGGAATAGTCTTTATTTTCCATATGTAATTATTTTCTTACAATTTTTATTTATAGCAAAAGTCTTCCTGAGCTTTTCTAGAACCACTGCAGTTGAGCTTTTCTGACCACAGGATCTCTTAGCTCATCTTTTGTCACTGTTCAATACAGTGATGGAACTCCTCACATTACTCTCAACTGCTGGAATCTGATGCTGTCATAGCAAGAACCTAAAGTATGTTAATGACTTTTTGTCTGTGCAATACCATGTCGTAGAAACAATATATATATCCTCTTATATTTTACAAACTTTGTACTAAATTAAATTATACAATTAGAAAAGACCAATAAACCCACTTATTAGTGCCAATTTTTTATTAAAAAAAAAACCAGCCATGTCCTTGCTCTATCTTAAATACTGTAAGAGGCCATATCTGAGAGTATACTTTAAAATATACAGTCAGTATAAAATAACTTTGTGCTTGGTTGGCAAATGAAAAATGATGCACAATTTATTTCTGTAACCAAGCTTGAATGTGTCCTTAAAATAAAATTAAAAAAATAAAAAATAAAATAAAATAAAAAAAATTATTATTTTTTTGCAAGACCAGAAGATAGACTGAGGGAGAGAAGAAGAGAGAGAACTGGTATGCCAGAGCCTCAGCCACTGAAGTCAAACTCTAGACACTTGCCCCACCTAGTGCAGATGTGCAACCTTGTGCTTGCATCACTTTTGTGCATATGACTGATGTGGCATCTGGAGACATAGGTCCTTAGGCAAGTGCTTTAGCCAGTAAGTCATCTCTCCAGCCCTCCAGATTTATTTATTTATTTTTTAAATAGTAAATTGTGGGCTGGGGAGCTGGCTTAGAGGCTAAGGTGATTGACTGTGAAGCCTATAGGCCCACGTTCAATTCTCCAGGAACCATGTAAGCCAAATACACAATGTGGCACATGCATCTGGAATTTGTTTGTGGTGGTTAGAGACCTTGGCACATTCTCTCCCTCTCTCCCCCCCTCTTTTCCTTTCTCTGTCTTTAATATATAAATAAATAGTTAATTATATAAATTGTTATTATCCTAGGGGTAATAGTGTCAAATAATGAGGCTTGAAAGTGGGTAAAACACTTTTTGTTTTATTAAAACTTTTCACTGGGGCTGGAGAGATAAGCTTAGCAGTTAAGCACTTGCCTATGAAGCCTAAGGACCCCGGTTCAAGGCTCGATTCCCCAGGACCCACGTTAGCCAGATGCACAAGGGGACACACACATCTGGAGTTCATTTGCAGTGGCTGGAGGCCCTGGCATGCCCATTCTCTCCCTCTCCCTCTCTCTCTTTCTCTCTCTCTCTTTCTGTCTGTCACTCTCAAATAAATAAAAATGAATAAAAAAATTAAAAAAACAAACTTTTCACTTTTCATTAGCTTTGTAATAAGGTGTGATTATGGACTACAGAGGATTTTAATAGTTCCTTCCACATTTTTTATTTTGAGAATAGTTCAATTGTCTGTGGATTACTAAATGCTATTGTGAAATATATTTTTTGTTTTTCTTATATATTTGTATCTCTTTATAAACCTGACTTGGTAATATGGTTTTGGAATGGGTCATTTAATATTTGAAATATTATGAATATCAACAGTTATAGAATAGAGAGAAAGAAAGAATTAATAGAAGAGAGAAAGACACACACACACACACACACACACACACACACAGAGAGAGAGAGAGAGAGAGAGAGAGAGAGAGAGAGAGAGAGAGATATTAAATCAATTTATGTAGTTAAGAGTTTAGGCCCAGTTAGACATGTTGTTGCTTGCCTATCTCATAAACCCAGCATTAGAGAAGTTGAAGGACCATGAGCTCAAAGCAACTTTGGACTACAAAGAATGAACCATTTTCCAAACAGAAAAGCAAAACTAAAAAAAATAAAAAATAGAAAGCTTAGGCCAGTGTTTCCTTCCATACTAAAGGCAATTGTAAAATTGCTTTATAAATTTCCAATTTTTATCTTCAACAAACGCAGTAATTATCTTTATATGAAATCATACTTCTGTATTTGGGAAAATAAAAATCTATTAAAAGAAAAAGTCTGAGAATAAAACACTAATTGGAAAGAAATTCAACTGACTAATAGTTAACTTGAATATTTGAATTTAATAAGATTGATTTATACATGTTAAAATTTGCTGATTGTAGAGTTTTAGATCTTACTGTTATAATTATATTATGATGACTTAAAATTCTTTAAAATATTTAAATTGACTTATAAATGTTCATTTCATGGTCTGTTAGACCATAAGCTAGAATAACTTAAGAAGCATAATTACATATTCCTTAGCAGTTAGCTATCTAGAAGTTTCCTGGTGTGAAATCATCAAAAATGACCATTTAGTAGGGTATATGTTATGGGAAAACTTTTAATGTTCTATCCATCTTTATGTGTAATACCTATTCATCTTCCTTTTTAAATCATTCAATAATTCTCTCCCTGTGACCATGACTTCATGTGGAGCTCATCATTTTGCTTGACTGCTTCCCTAGCCCTATGGGTCAAACCATATGCCTTGAAACACTTTAGGCAAAGCAAATTAGTTTCAATTATTTTGAAGACTGTTTTGGAAGTCCACACAGCCAAGGACATACCAGTAAGTGTTCAAAATCTATTTTCATAAAAGCTTAACTTGATGATTAATTTGAATTGATGGACTTAAAATTCTTTATGGCAGAAATTGAAAACATTTTCACTTATGAATATTATCAATCAGATTTCCTTTCCTTGAAATAATGAGAAGTGATTACAAGATGAAGGTATTAATCCCCCTTCTTTAGTTTCTGTATTTTCTTCTTATCATATTGCTTTTCATCTTAAAATGGTCAAGTAAATGTATTTTCTTTGGATAATTCTCTTGTTACCTGGGAAAGTCTAACTTGAATATCTGAGCTATAGAAAAACCACAATGAAACCCTCATAATTCCTTGGCATAGTAAATCTTATATCTTCACCCAGAGCTTCCTGTTCAAGGAAATAATTGAGTTGAGGACCACTCCCCCAAAGCTGTCACTGCAGTATGATTGATACCTGGTGGTCAGCTAGAAGGAACAGGGTAACAGTTTCAGCAGAGTAGTTAACTGCCGCTCCAGTGGAAATAGCCCATCTCTGTCTCAGCTGTGTCTTCACCTCTGTCTAACTGTGTTTCTTCTGCCCTTCTCCAATACCTAGAAGGCCCATAGAACTGGAATGTTTTCTCACAGCTCACTCAAGGGATGAACCCCAGGTAATGACATTGGGAGATTGATTATGGATTCTAGAAAACATGGCTTCTTATATTTTACTTTCCAGCTATTTATGACTAACTACTATTACAATAGAAAACCAACTGTGAAACACGTTCAAGTGGATAAATTTAGATTTGGGCCACAGACAGAAGGGCAACCTCCTGTTTAGAGTTGTTTGAGTCTGTTTAAATTTGTGCCTGGTCTCCTTTGTCATCACTACCACAGGATTCAAACTCTACTTTACACAGAGAATATGTAGGAGGTGGCAAATGGACGGAACTGGGGACTCCACTTATACAGCCTTTGTGAATGTCATTCATATTATTGTAAAATAGTCATTCATTCACCAAGATGGAAGTGGATGGAACTGTGTCTGTGCTCTGTCATTTCCCTGTCATGGGTAAATAGAAATAGAATTCCTGGGGGGTGGGGGACATGCAACACTATTGTGACTTTTACAAACCTAGTTGTACCACTGTCAAGAGAGAGGAAGATATAAAGGTATGTAAGTGTGTATGTATATAAATTAAAATTTCTCAAGGCTGAGAAGATAGCTCAGTCAAAAAAAGTACTGGCTTTTTTTTTTTTTTTTTTTTTTTTTTTTTTTTTTTTTTTTAGTGGTTTGAATTAAAAACAATTCCCACAGCCTCATGTGGAACCTGACCAGAAGGTGTATAAGACAAGTGGTGGGACTTTGGATTTTGTGGTCTGTCTTTACTGCCCAATGCTAGTGACCTACACTCTCTACTTCCACTGTGTATGATGAAACTTCTTCTCAAACTGTAAACTCGAAATAAACCTTTTCCTTTCTTTTTTATATATATATTTTTTCACTTTTTATTTATTTATTTGAGAGTGACAGACAGAGAGAAAGACAGACAGAGGGAGAGAGAGAGAATGGGCGAGCCAGGGCTTCCAGCCACTGCAAACGAACTCCAGATGCGTGCGCCCCCTTGTGCATCTGGCTAACGTGGGACCTGGGGAACTGAGCCTCGAACCGGGGTCCTCAGGCTTCACAGGCAAGCGCTTAACTGCTAAGCCATCTCTCCAGCCCAAACCTTTTCCTTTCTTAAGCTGCACTGGTTAGGTGTTTTGTCCTAGAAATGAGAATGTAACTGTTACAAAAGTTGGTACACAGAATGGGGTTCCAACCCATGTTGGCATTCTGCAGCAGGTACCAATTATCAATTTTTACTTTGAATTCTTCCTCTTAAGGGTCACTTTATCACACAATATACAATAAAAATTACTTCAAGAAAATGTCCAGACTGACAGCCACTGTTCTCTGCACTTTGCTTAATTTATATGAACTTGAATTATATATGCAATTTCTCATTTCACATGTCCACTTGAATCTTTCATAAGTAAGTCAAAAGTTCATTGCCATTTCACTCTTGGTTTGCTTCAAAATTGCCATGGTTTCATTTCTAATTTTCCACAATAGAAAAATACATAATGATCTAGAATCTTTATGAAATTAATTTGAATAATGTCAACTCCATTTTTGTAGGTATGTGGTATATGGACTTTGAGTTAGCACTGTAATTACTCTTTAGTGTCACATGTAAGATTTCCCCAAAGACCAGAGTTTCCCTTCTGACAGCTTTCTAACCTTCATATTCCTGTACTCTGGTATAATACCTTCCAACGCTTCGTCCTAGTTTTGCCTTGTTCATTGAATGTTTCCTCTACAGTTAAGAACTGTTATGCAGGGTAGTTAGTACATGCTAATCTCCCTGTTGAACCCTGACTGTTCCCCTTCCTGGCTCACTCAAGGTAAGCACATAGTTGCTATAGGATTACTAATAAGTCTGTGGTTCATGTAACCCTGCTAACTATTTGACATCATGTTGTACTGACTTGTGGAACAGGATCCTTGAGCAACACAGGCCTTGCTGCTCATTGCTGGCACAGTCTCATTTACACCTCAGAATTAGTTTGAAATGACACCAATAATATCCTTTTTTTTTTTTTCTATATACTTTTCAGCCCTCTAGCCTCATGTAGTATTCTGTTCAGGGAGGTAGTGGGAACCATACTACAAATGTGAACTGCCTTCCTTTATCACTCTCTGTGTCCATTCCCTATTTTATCTTTCTCCACAGAGACAATCATTGCTTGTGTTACTAACATACACTGCATATTATTTTTACTATCATCTTCTGCAAGGGTAGTTATTTTTATTTTTATGGTTCTCTTCTACAGGCAGAGTTAATAGGTGTTCAATAAATATTTTGACCCCCCAAAATAATGAATGCATTTGAAAGTATACACTTAGCCTTGCATATATTAGAAATCCAAGTCACAAAAGTGAGTCTATATATAGGGGCATACATTCAAACTACAACAACCACTTCCACTCTGAGAAGTGAAAGTTCCTTATTGTCTGCCCTCTGTCTTCTTTCCTTTTCTTTCTTTTTTTGTATTATTTATGGACATACTCAGTATGTAAACAGCACATATTGCTACTATTCTTACCCTCATCCCTGCCCCCTGCCCTCCAAAAGGACCCTCCTCTTTGGGGATGCAGGTTACCCCATGGGGATTGTGGGTCTTCCATTGTGGGTATGTTTTTTGTTCTTACAAAAACTTGTGAAATGGGGCTGGGCTATGGCTCAGTGGATGAAGTGCTTGATTTGTAACCTTGATTCTCAGAGTTTGGATCTCCGATCCCATGTGAGCTGGACTCTGTAGTGCTTGAGTTTGTACCCCCAGAGCACCTTGCAGGAAGGGAGCTGGAGGAAGGAGCATGCCCCAGAGCATCTAGCAGGCCAGTTAGCCTGGCAAACAGGGCAATGGGCAATGGGCAATGGAAAGCAAGAGAACCTGCCATGTACAAGGAGAAGGGCAAGGACTGAGACCTGGTGTTGTCCTCTGACCAGGGCACATGAGCTCCACGACTTTCACACATGAACAAGCAAACACACGCACACACACACACTCACACACACACACGCACTCACTTACCTCTGAAATACAATTTTCTTCTTTGTGCATTTCAGAAGCAATGGATCTTGAACCAAAGGGCTAAAGGTGATAATCATATTCACTCTTTGTTGAAAAATCACACCAATGACAACCAGAAAGAGAGGGCAAATGATGATTCTTTAATAGGTCAGAAAGTATGTTAAGGTTTTTTTTTCTATTTTGTGAAAAATATAAATCAAGAAAGATGTTAATATCATATGCCACAGTGAGAGGTAGAAGGCACTTTCAGAATTAAAATAAAGGTAGTGAATCAACCAATTCTAGTTATTTCTAAATGACCACAGGCATGTGAGTTGTTTGACATTGGTATTGCTGGACTCCTTAAACTTAATTAAATATCTATCATTTGGAAGTTAGCTGGTAATACTAATTATTCATCTCACATTCTTTTTTTCTTAATTTTTTTTGTTTATTTATTTGAGAGTGACAGACAGAGAAAGGAAGAGAGAGAAAGAGAGAGAGAGAGAGAGAGAGAGAGAGAATGGGTGCGGTAGGGCTTCCAGCCACTGCAAACGAACTCCAGACACCTGTGCCCCCTTGTGCATCTGGCTAATGTGGGTCTTGGGGAATTGAGCCTCGAACCAGGGTACTTAGGCTTCACAGGCAAGCGCTTAATTGCTAAGCCATCTCTCCAGCCCGTCATCTCACATTCTTTATTACAGATATTGAAACATGAAACTTGCCCTAGCCACATGGAAGTAATAGAAAATCAGTCCTCTGCAGTTTCCTTCCTTATTTTAAAGTTTCAATGGTAGTATAAAAAGCATAGTAACAATCTGATTTTTAATTAATTAAAGTGCTCTTTGAGAAATGTAAGCACAACCTATTTCAAGAGTTCTTTCATTACTTTCACAATTTTTTCCTAATAAATTTCTTTACATTTTCTATATTTCACTGGGCAAAATTGTTAACTTATATTTTAGAGTATATATGTATCACATACATTTAGAAACTCATTTGCACAAATAAATGATAAAATGAAATATTCCTACCTCACAGAAAATATGAAATAGTTTATTCTGGGAGCTAAATATGAGTGAACATGGCCTGGGAAAACATATGTAGATTAGTACAAATTCCATATTCCAACATGTTAACAATTTCATTAAGGCTATAAAGGAACACTAGGGAGGTCAAGATAGCCCAAAATAATTTGGCTATGGGCTTGCACCATTCCAACTCCCTACACTCACTGGAGTTCTACTTCCTTTGGGAGGTACAGGCTTGTTGAAGGAGGTTTGTTACTGGGGGATGGCTTTGGTGTAATATAGCCCAGACCTAAACCCAGTACTCAGCCTACATTTTCCCTGCTGCTGTGGAAGTGATCTTTTCTGGCTATTTGCTCTTCTCATCCTTTACCTGCCATGGAACTGTAACCTTAAATATACCCATTCCTTTGATAAGCTGCTTCCAGGTAGGACTTCTTTTTTCCTTATTTGTCCCAACAGCAAGAATGTATCTGCTGAGAATACAGGTATGAACCACTATGTCCAGTTTTATTTTATTTTATTTTTTTTGTTTAAACATTTGGCCTGTTTTCCTCAGTTGGACATGCTCAGGAATGTACTAGTTAGGACATGTATTTCATTGTTTGTATGTGCATGCAACTTCCCCGCTCAGAACCTCTTGTCTTTTGATGCTTTCATGTATGTTGTAGAGGCACTGCTCAGAGAATTCTGTCTCATTATTTGCTCTGATTAATAAACCTTTCTTCAATCCTTTTCACTTTCTATTCTGTTTATTGCACTCACACAGGTGCATCCAGTTGCAGTTTGACAATTTCATGGTTGAAATATGTGCCTAGTAGGACCACCGAAATGAGAGATCAGGCTTTGAGAAGACATTCCAGACTACTGCTCTTTTGTGTTCAATTTGATATGGCATAAGAAATTAATTGTGTCTGGTGGAGTCAGAAATCTATATTTCCTATATTCTAATTACTATTCATGATGCTCACATTTCATATTTCTTTATAAATGAAAATGGAAACATGGATTTTATGAAAAAAATGGAACACAACACATTATTTGAAATACTAGAGACAACTTATTATTTAGAGATATTATATATATATTCAATCATGAGTTTTCTTACTTTTTCCCTCTGAAAATAGTGTAATATCTGTAGAAAAATGTAATTTAAAAGCAACAACCAAGCATATATAATTATTTGTTAATTTGGAATGAAATATTAACAAATTCAAATCAGATGGTGAACCAAAAATGATATCGATTTGAAAAGGATAACATTTTAAAACTTTAATACATATCGTCATGTTCTATGTCATTAAATATTTGCATTTATAGAGAATTTTCATAAACCAAAGGCTAGCTGAGGTTTTTAACTAAGCATTTATAAAGTAGATTTGATGCTTCATGTGATATGATCTCAAGTACAAGGCGATTGCTATGTTATACAGATTTTTCAGTGCTAATTTCTTTTTTTCAAATGTCTTTAGCTGGTTTAAAGTTTTACAATATATTTTTATCCTATTAATATCTTTGGCAGATATCTTTAAAACTTCAAAGTTGATATTTTATCAATATTTGTAGAGCATCTCAAATTGTAATGTGATATTTAGTGATGGATTTAGACCAACACTTGACATATTTATGACTTCAATCCTCTTAAATTTTATCTGCTTTCCTGGAATAATGTCATTTAGCTACAAAAGATTCAAGCAGTTTGATGATTACCAAGCAGTATGTATTCTTTTAGTAATAGAGCTTCAAGTGGTCTTATTGTGGAGAGGGAAAAAAAGGCTTTGATATGCAACCAGCCATCAAGTACATAACAAATACTACAAAAGACTTAATCATTCATTTATTTTATTATATTTGTTAGTATTTCTCTTTGTATTTTATCATAATTAGCTTAATAAGATTAATTTTAGGAAGAGATTAAAACTGCTTTGACTCATGATCATATCAGCTTCATGTTCTCTGATCATCCTTTAAAAAGGATGATGTGAGCCTTGGGAGGTCAGAAGTGGGTCCTGCTAGTGAGAAGATATTCAGAGTGGAAGACCATCTTTCCTCCACATTAGCAAATGTTCATTTCCTTAGTTTTCCTTTTATTTTACAAATTTATTCTTCTTTGTTGTTCTCAGTCTTCTAATACATCTCAAATAGATTCCTCTATTTTTTTTTGAAAAAAAAAAAAAAAAACCTGATTCACTGTGTCCCTACTCTATCCATGATTAATGAGATATGCTATGAATAAAAAGAGAAATATAAGTGTGTGTGTATTTCAAATAAATCCATTACTTTTTATTTCTTACCAAAACAATCTACAATGATGCAGTCATAGTATCTTAAAAATAGTTGTATTAAAATTCACAAAGAATATTTTAATTTTTAATGAAATTTGTTAAGTATTAATTTAAAAAGGCTGTTATTTTGTACTAAGTTACTGCCCTTGATGCTAATAGGCCTGAATAAAAATCACAATAGAATACTTGAAGCTGGAGTTACTTTCTACCATGAAACACACACACACACACACACACACACATACACTTCCCTGTTAGAGACACTTCCGGCAACAGAGATAACAAAGTTATTGTTCAAAAGAAGCAAGAAGAAATATCAACTAATCTGTTATTTTCCTTCTCCTCCTCCTTATCCTCATCTTCTTCCTCCCTCTTCTTCTTTTGTTTTTTCTGAGGTAGGGTCTCACTGTAGCCCAGGCTGACCTGCAATTTACTTTGTTGTCTCAGGGTGGCTGAACTCATGGTGATCCTGAGGAAAGTAACTAAAATGATGATTTTCTTCACCCTGTCCCATACAATTATCTCTCTTTTTTTCTTAGGCCACCAAAAGGTTTCTTCTGCAGAATGAAGTACATCTGATTTTGAAATCAAAAGTAAAGTTCATAAAAGATATGTAACAAATTTATAGTTTTAATCTTGGGAGAAAATCTTTATACATTCTGAAAATCAGAGCTTTATGCTTTGAGGACTAGGAAGATGGTTCAGTCGGTCAAGGTGCTTGCTTGCAAAGCTGGCTGGCCTGGATTAAATACTCATGCCACCCATAAAAGCTGGAAGCTACAAAGCAGTGCAAGCATCTGGAGTTTGTTTATAGTAGCGAGACGCTTTGTCATGTATGCATGCATGACATGTGCTTACACATGCACACTCACAAAGAAATAAATATTGTTAAATTATTTTAATTAGTTAAGTGAGATTGAGAGACAGAATGGGTACATCAGGGTCTCTATCCACTGCAAAGAACTCCAGTACTACATGTCTGCAGTTCTGCATGCAGAACTGTCAAAAAACTGCATGTGCCACCTGTTCATATGTCTTTACGTGGGTAGTAAGTAATTGAACCTGGGTCTCAGGCTTTGCAGACAAGAACCTTAACAGCTGAGCCATCTCTCCAGCACCAATAAATGATATTAAAAGTTGTTTTTTTTTTTAAGGAGCCTTTTGTTTTGGAAAAGTGGAAGTAATGAACATCATAAGTAAGGTTGTGCATGTTCATGCTTACTCTGGTGGAAATATATGTGTAAATCTGAAGTCTATACTCTTTCAGAGAGTACAGATCATCACAAAGGAAAAGTCAGAAGTGGAGAGTCTCACTAGAAAGTAAAATATTTGTAAATTTGAACTTTACAAATCCACTTATGCCTTTTCACTGATTGCAATTGTCATTCCGTATGACAGTTGCATTAATGCAGTATGTGATCACAACCAAAGAGTTGAAATTCAATTTTATAGTATTTATTTAAGGTAAAATGTATACACTTCATGTTTCTTTTAAAAATTTGCCTCTTTTAGAAATTTTTGCATAGTTTTCAATTTCATAAATCAGGAGTATAAGTTAACCTCAGGGCAGATGAGAACTGGTCCTACACCACCACAGTATTATAGAGGGGAGCTGGTCCTCTATCATTGTGTTCAGTACAGAAAGAGAAAAACACTTTTTATTTCATTATTTAAAGTTTCATACATTTTAAAGAGAAAAAATAGAACTATGTTCACAAAAGACAACTTTGGAGGGCAAAGATAGTGGCAAGTAGTGAATATTTTAAAGAACTCAATAGAGATGTTGGTCCCTATGCTAAGGTGCATCCATGAACATGGGATTGAACTGAGGGCAAATGGAACCATTCAGAGAAAGGCGATGGAGAGATCTTATGGCAAGTAGAGTGAGAGAACACAGGTGTCATAGAAATCCCTTGCTTGAGAATCAGGAGCAGTGATTTTCTTCAGTTTACATAGGTATTGGAAATCAAGTGACAATAGAACCATCCCCTCACATCCACTGCCTTACATGAGCCACACAGACAAATTCATATTCACTTGATCAAAATCAAAATGCAAAGAATCAATGGACGTTCAACTTCAAGTGTCACGAAGTCAGATGTCATAACACTGTGTGAGGACATGTGGGAGAACATGTGTCTTACATGGAATATGAAAATGTAGAAGAAATTTAAAAGAATATATATTAGTGATAAATATATCCATAAGGTGATTTAAAACTAAATAAAATATCAACTCAAATTTTCAGAGAGTAAAACAGTAGCTAGGATATATGAAAATTTTAACTGAATGGAGTAAATTACAAGGTAAAATAAATCGTGTGTGCCACACTTTGACAACCCAGGATCCACATAAACCAGATGCACAATGTGGTGGATGCATCTTGAGTTTGTTTGCAGCAGCTGGAGGATCTGGTGTGCCCATGTTTCCTGCCTTTTTCACATAAATTAATAAAAATAAAATATTAAAAAAGACTGACTGGGCTGGAGGGATGGTTTAGCCATTAAGGCAATTGCCAGCAAAGCCAAAGAACCCAGGTTTGATTTCCCAGGACCCACTTTAGCCACATGCAAAAGTGGGTGCATGTGTCTGGAGTTCCTTTGCAGTGGCTGAAAGCCCTGGAGTTCCCATTCACTCTTTCTCTCTCTCTCTACCTTTCTCCCTCTTTCTCTGTAAAATAAATAAATAAATAAAAATAAAATATTTTAAAGAAATGACCCTTTTTGTTCTTTGCTTACTCTCATTACTGGAGGGTACATTGTCTTAAAAAATCAATAACTAAATAGCTTGTATTGATCTTCTATTTATTGTTTAGTGTGCCATACTCTATGCATATACGTGTCCTATGACAATAATTTCAAAAGATCTAAATATAAAAAATCTCTTGTATATACAACTAATTATCATCTAGGTATCAGTTATTCACTCCTCAGAAGAGGACAGTAAGGACTGCAGATGTAATAACACTGGACATAGGACAAGGAATTAATTCTTCAAGGGCTGGTTGTCAGAATCACCAAATGATGCTGTTTCTTCATGACAGATGCACGCTACTTCTTCAATTTCCAGCCACCTCTGATTGAGCCACATTAAAACACATCACTGCCTGTCTCCTCACAGTGTAGCAGCATGTAATCAGGGCATGATAATGCCAGATGTACTTCCAGTTCTGAATAGCCTACATAATTAGATTTGGCATGAATTAACACGAGATATCTTTTCTCACATCAGTAAAGAAAATACATCCGATATTTTAATGATGCTCCATCACACTCTTCCAATTTTATAAGCATTGATAAAAATACATTTGAGTAGGTTTAAATATTCAGCTGACTTTTCAATACTTGATTCCATAAAAATAATTTTAAGTTACATTGATCTTCTTTGTTAGTAAAAGAAAATTAAGAAAACTGAATATGTAAAATGAGTTTGGGTTTCTATTAAACCAGAGATTCATGCAGGTTTTCTTTCTATTTTAAACTTTATTAAAAACAAACATACGAACAAGGCAACATAAAGGTATTTAGAGTTTCTGAATATAAACAAGAAGGGTATAAGTTAAAAACAAGACATTTGGGGATTTTTTGAATAAACTGAACCCTCAAACATCTAATCATAATATTGATTAGTTGAAAACATTTAATCAATATCTTTCTCAATTTTACAAATATATATAGCATAGAAATACCCTCAAGGATTTACCAGTGGTAAATTATGTTATTTCCCCAAAATGTGAACTTTTCTTGGATGTCACTGTGCAGAGAATTTTGAGCACAGTTGTTCATGCTGCTTTTTTTTTTTTCTTTTACTTTTTTTTTTTTTTTAGCTGAGATATGACTGCTGGGTCTTAAATGCACAGAGCAGAGCGCCAGTAAGAATGACTTGCCCAGTATCTGTCAAGACAGGCTGAGCATGGGGCAGTGCCCAGAATCCACGAAATCTGCTCTAAAGGTCAGGACAGCAGTGAACTAAGAGCTCAAGATGAACTTTCGGGAAGGGAACCGTACACTGTACATTCAGTGACGGAACAAGCATTTTCATTGCCTCAGAAATGAATTGAATATTGATGACTTGGTTAGATTTAACACACTTTAGGTTGGACAATGGTTCAATAATAATATTACAGTTTAATTAAAAGCATGATATGATCAATGCATACATCAGAATTACTGAAATGTTCCTCATATTATTGAGAAAACCTAGAAGGATGTATTTAGTTAAACACACATGGTAAATGCATCTTAGCATATTGGATACATGAGAGATTAATGTTTTCTCTAATGTAAAAATCAATAAGGAACAGATATGCTTTAATTAAAAATTAGATTTTATGTCATTATGTTGAAAAAGAGAATTTAATTTCCAGTTTTTACAAGGGGAAAAGATGCAATTATCATTGTCTGATTTTATTTTTGTTCACCCTTACATTAAAAAGGAATAAATTACATATATTTTAAAGTCACTTATTTAAAATGCAATTCAAATACATGATCAGAATGTTTCTTGTTACATCATTGTTTCTCAAAAGCAGAAAATTGTTGAAACAAATTAAGTATTCAGAGTAAAATGAGGAGAAATTAATAAGATAATCTCAAAGGTATATATAAATAGAAAAATATAGAATATCTTCATGTAACCAATATTGAGCCTTCCTAGTATTTCATAGTTTTTAATGTTTTTTGAACAATATTTTATTTATGTAAGAAAGCAGGCATAGGTCATATTTGTAATTTTTTTTTTCTTTCTATATGCCCCTAGCTACTACTCTGTGTTTAAAGACTATATATTATTTATTATCTCCTCATTTCCCATAAGGGCCAAGTTTCAATACAAAGTTACCCTTTGGGTTTGCTTGCATGTTGTAGAAAATGACATGAAGCACAGGTCATTCATAAAGCACCTTGAAGACAAACACAGGATAGGTATAAACTCAAATGACACGATTCAATTAAATTGTTATAAACAGATTCTTAAGATATTTTTTTTTAATTTTTTGTTTATTTTTATTTATTTATTTGAGAGTGACAGAGAGAAAGAGGCAGATAGAGAGAGAGAGAGAATGGGCGCACCAGGGCCTCCAGCCACTGCAAATGAACTCCAGACGCATGTGCCCCCTTGTGCATCTGGCTGACATGGGTCCTGGGTAATCAAGCCTCGAACCAGGTTTCTTAGGCTTCACAGGCAAGTGATTAACTGCTAAGCCATCTCTCCAGCCCATAAACAGATTCTTAGTTTGCAATGGCTCAATATGTTATCATTTTCTTGTCTATCAGTCTTTCTGCTAATTATGAGTTCTAAAAATAAAGTTTCATAAAATAAATTGCGATTGTAAAGATCAATAGGAGATAAAGCTGTTGTCATAAATTTCTTTACTATTGAAATGTATTAAAATAAAAGTACATACTGTCACAAAAGATAATCTTACATCCAGAGAATGAGTAATGCTATAACTGTCCTTGTAAGACCTCTGGTTTTTGTGTGTGTTTCTCTTTTGTAAGTAAAAATGTGGTATAATAAGTAATCTGATTTTGTCATTTTGTCATTAACAAGATCACATATCCATTCAGAACTTGTCATTAAAGACTTATTTTAATAAAAATATACAATATATAGTAAAATATTTAATAACATATACATACACACACATATATATATACATATATATATATATTTTACATATAACTATATATAACATGTTTATATAAGTATGCATACTTATATAAATATGTATTCATATGAATATATCATTAACTAGCATACATATATATTTGGAAAATTTAAATAAAAGTAAACTGGTGCCCTTGTTCTATCCTTGTTCCTACATTGCTTAAGTCTATTTTGTACTCTTTCTTCTGAAATTTTATATTAGTAGACACACAGGCAATGTATATTTATTAAATAATATTTACATGTAGATAATTCTATTTTAAACAATATCTACTGTGGTGGTTTGATTCAGGTGTCCCCCATAAACTTAGGTGTTCTGAATGCTAGGTTCCCAGCTGATAGAAGCAGGGTATTGTTGGGGGTGAGCTTATAGGTGTGATAGTCAGTTTGCCAATGCCAGTGTTTAGCACACTCTTCTGTTGCTATTGTCACCTTATGTTGGCCAAGGTGTGATGTTCACCCTCTGCTCATGCCATCATTTCCCTGCCATCATGGAGGTTATCCCTACAGCCTGTAATCCAAAATAAACGTTTTTTCTTCCACAAGCTGTTCTTGATTGGGGGATTTCTAGATACCTGAATGTGTGGTTGTGGCCTTTTGGAGCTGATTTCAAGAGAATGTGGGAGGATGTGTAACCTTGGCCTCAGAAATACCTTGAAGTGCTGTAAGTACAGTTTGATGGACTGTTTTGGTCAGAGGTGAAAGACCTGAATGCAATAAGAACTATGGACTGTGAGGTTTGGCTTATAAGGGTGAGAAACAGCTTGGCTTAGACTGGGCTAGCAGTTTGTATGAGAAGCTTGCTATTATGCCCTTATCCTGAGAAGTTGTGCAGGGTTTCTTTGCATAGAAATGAAATGGTGTGAGCATAGGGATATAGTACAGAAAAAATAAAATAAAATAAAATCTTTGGTTGAACTGTTTCCCATTCAGCTGCAAAAGTGAGATTACAACCTTTGTGATTAGGCCAGCTGACATGCATTGGGGCAACAGGAAGAATGTAGGCTCTTTTGAAGGGACCTGAGTGCTCAAGGAATGCCTTGTTCTTCAAAGTCTGCTTCATTCTCCCCTGAATTAACAAATTAGCACCCTACCTGGTATTGTGGAGTACAGGAAATGCTGAAAAGAGAGGATCATTGAGTTTGTGACACGGTCTTGTGTTTTGGAAATGGCCATGGGCAGTGTGAAGCAGATTGGCTGGATGCCTGCATGGAGTCCCATGGGGCCATGAGGATGAACCCTGGATTGCAGTGGAGACCCAGTGGAGATGCCTCGACCAGAAGATGGCTGCCAAAGGGAGCTGCCTGCCCAGATGAAGGTTCTAGAACTATGATTAGCCTAGCTGGAGGGACAGAACTGAGATACCAGAGACTTGTTGCTGGTTAGAATTATCAGACTTGGAGATTTGTCATTGACTAGTTATTGGAGTTGGAGCTACAGAGTTTTATGTTTGTCCTGGTTGTTTTAAATTTTGTATTGGTTGAATATTTCTTTGCTATGCCCAATAGTATCTTTTGCAGTGTGGGTGTTTATTCTCTGCCAATATGATTTTGTTTGGTCGGGGGGATTGCTATTATGGCTCAGTTAAAGGACCTTGGATTATGGGGATGCATGAACACCACTGGAGTTGATAAAAACTATGGAGACTTTTAAAGTTGGACTGAATGCATTCTGTTTTACATAATGTATGGATATCAGTTTATGGGGACCAGAAGAATGTGGCAGTTTGATTCAGGTATCCTCCATAAACTTAGGGGTTCTGAATGCTAGGTTATGAGCTGGTGGAGATTTGGGAATTAATACCTCCTGGAGGTGGTATATTGTTGGGGGTGGGCTTATGGCTGTTATAGTCACTTTCCCCATGCCAGTATTTGGCACATTCTCCTGTTGCTATGGCTCACCTTATGTTGCCCAGAGAGTGATGTCTACCCTCTGCTCATGCCATCATTTTCCCAGCAATCATGGAGCTTCACCCTTGAGCCTGTAAGCCAAAATAAACCTTCCCCCGCCCCCACAAGCTATTCTTGGTTGAATGATTTCTACCATCAATGTGAACCTGACTAAAACATCTACTTAGGTGGTTTGAATAAAATATACCCCATAGTTTCGTGTGTTCTAATTACTTAGCCCTTACCTGGAAGCAATTTGAGAATGTTGTGGGGCCTCTGGGAGATGAATCCTTGCTGGAGGTGGTGTGTCTCTGGTGTGGCTTTTGGTTTATCATAGCCAAGAGCCAAGCCCAGTATTTTGGCTAGTTCTTCTAAGTTGATGAGACAATATGAGACACCTGTTGTCTTGCCTGTGCTATGCTTTCCCTGCCGTGAAGAAACTTCTTGTCAAGATGAGATAAAACTTTTCCTCCCATAGCTGCCTCTGGTTGCATGATTTGTCCCTATGAGAAGGTAAGTGCTGAATCTTCCAAGACTTAGTTTACTGTGACAGATAAGAGTTTCACTTTGCTAGCATTGATATGTATCATCTGTAATAAAGGTAAGTTCATGGTAAATTTATTTGAGATGAAATAATCAGCAAATTTTATATGAATGAATCATGTTTACCACAAAACATGGTGCAAAATATGTCAGTTTCTCAAGTATCAGTATGAATCCAAACTGATGAGAGAGCCTGATGTGGAAATGGTATTCATTTGGCAAAAGGCATAATCAAAAGCTAGAACATAGCCAGGCGTGGTAGTGCACATCTTTAATCCCAGCACTCAAGAGGCAGAGGTAGGAGGATCACCGTGAGTTCGAGGCCACCCTGAGACTACATAGTGAATTCCAGGTCAGCCTGGGCTAGAGCAAGACCTTGACTTGAAAAACAAACAAACCAAAAATAAAAAAAAAGCTAGAAGAGTAAGCTCCCATTTGAAGGATGTAAAGTCATCTAATTATTCTATGCACTGGACAACAGATAGCAATGAACACAGATGACATAATTGGTAAATTGGACCTTCATTATTATTACTTTTATTATTTGTATAGTCATAAGTATTAAATATGAGCTTAAAGGTGGGTGTTTAAGAAATTATTTTCCTGTTAAAGAGCATAAATTGGAGGCTAGGAAGATAGATTAGTGATTAAATCCTCTGGTACTCGTGTAAAGCCAGATGCACAAAGTGGCATATGCATCTAGAATTCATTTGCAGTGATAAGAGGCATGGAAATGTCCTTTCTCTCTCACCCCTTCTCTTTCTCTCTCAACTAAATAAGAATATTTATGAATAATAAGAATTTGTGAGCAGAAATCAATCTACTGATTATTTATTTCAGAAGAAAAAAATGGTTCTTTACCAATATTCTTCAATAAAGCCTATCATCTCTTGTCTTTATTGCCACTGACTACATGAGTATTTTTATTTTTCTTCTCAGTGACAAGCTGTGTATAGCATCTTTGGTTTCTTTGAAAATATTTACATGAAGATTATCACTACATATCTGGGGGACAAATGTTATTTTGTAAATAAAGGCAAATGTTTACATTAACAAATATTATACTTGACAGAATGTCTGCATGTTAAATTGAATTAGTTATTTGAGATTTCAAATAGATTTTATAAGTCCTTATCTGACTATCTGTTTCTAACATTGGCCCATCACTAATCTATTATTCATATATTTTTGGTGCACTGTTGATTGAAGTATTCCGTGGATAGGGTAACAGTTACTCTGTGTTACTAACCCTCCTTCCCATAATGAGCTCCTTTGTAGATAAGCCTCAGTCTCTGGGTATTGCCATGTGTGTCAGAGAATTTGTCAGGTTCATTGATGGTCACTTTGTGAAGCCAGGAGTTATTCCATTTCCCTTGATAGATATCTCCTTTGGTTTTTCCTTCCTTGTTTTCCATCCTCAGATTTCTCAGCTCTAAGAAAAGGTTGGAAATAAGCATCAGATCATGGCTTTGGTAATCTATCTGCTCCTTCCTTGTAGTTTCTGCACAGCACACCTAGCTTGACTGAGCTATGCACTGATCTAACTGTCCAGGTGTTATTTTCTCATTAGTTCTCCCATATTCAAAGTTTCAATGCATTTGTAAGAAAACTGCTCTGGAAGCTAAATGTCAGCTCCACTTTCTTTCTTGTGATTTGAGGTTGAAAATAAAAGATCACCATTATATTAGAAATTTCCAAATTATTTTGGACAAATAATTATTAAAACTTCTTCAAATTATTGTGGATATGGTAGGCCAGTGATAGATTTGTGTCTTCCTCAATCACCCTCTACCTTATTTATTGAGCCAGGGTGCCTCACTGAATCTGAAGCTCACTGATTTAACTAGTCTACTTAGCCAAGGAACCCATGGATTTGATCTTGCCTCCACAGTGCCGGGATTACAAGCACACACTGCAGTCTCTTGCATTTTATGTGGACCTGGAGATCGGACTTCGGATACTCATGTTTATAGGATAACCACTTTGGCCACTAGAGCATCTCCCCAAACCCATGTGTAAAGTTTTTAAAGTCTGAGTATACGTGGAGAAATTATACCAGAATCCTGATTGTGTCTTAATCCAATGATGTCTATATTTACACAGACTTCATTAGCTGCCACATGAAGTGGTACTCTGTTTTTGGTGTGATAAAGGTCCTCTTTTGTTATTCTGCTGTATGTACACAAGCCTTGCTTATATTCTAAGAATGACCCTTTTCTGTATAGAAGAAAGTCTATACTTACTATGGTCACCAAGAAGACAAAAATCCATCTGTACACATACATGTTACTGTTTATGCTTTCAGTGCAGAGGAGGCACATGTGGTTTTGTCCTCCCTTATTTGTGAAATACAATAAAAGCAAAAAAAAAAAAAAATCATTTTCTTTCCTCTGATTACTTTAAGGTAACATCACAGATGCGGGCTATCCCTTCTTTTTACTTCTCCAAAGACTCTTTCCTTTCTCCAACACCCTCCTTTATGCCCTTGAACAGATACTGAGTGTCATTTGCCATCTGTGCTGGGCATAGCCTTGGAGATGCACCAGCAGATCTTTTCCAACTAGTAGGAGGAAAGAGAACTCAGTCTTGATTCCCTAGTTAAAGGTTCATGATTGTGTTGCTAGCACTTTAACAACTGGTCTGTCTCCCCTGGCCTAGAATTCAGAATAAAGTCTGGCTTGGAAATTATTTACTTAGTAAAGCTTTAATATGTGAAAGCTATATTTCATCTTAAAATAAAAATATATGTAAATAATACAAAATTAGAATAAAATTTTTATGACAAAATTTGTACCTAGAATTTCCCTATAGTCCTGTGCATTGGCCTTGGCCTCAAGGTTGATATGTTTCTGAGGTGGTAGAAACTTTCCAAAGATGAGTGCTGTTGAGGTTTTATATTCTTGGGATCATGCCACAGAAAAGAATTCTGAAGGCTTGGCTCCTCTCTCTCTCCTACTGTATCCCAGTCATTAAGGGGAGGGCAGTATTTCCCAGTATCTATATCCTACCTTGATGTTTTGCACAATGGTTCATAGTAACAAGGATAATGTGTGGTGGATGGAAACCTCTGAAATTATAACTTTGTCTTTTCAAAGTGTTTATCATAGATATGTTGTTAAAGTAATAGAATGCTAATATGTATGAAAACAAATATCATTAAATGTAATAAACATCTAAACATTTGTTCTTCAGTAAATGTTCCATGAAAAGTCAAAATGTTTGAAATAATATCCATTTAGATTCAAGTATCTATGTCCTATTAGTATGCCATCAATAAGACTTATGCTTGAATGTTTATCTAAAAATAAATAAAAAATGGGGCACACAGTGACTAATGCTCCTCTGTCTCAACCTTTTATGAATTTTAATTTTTAAAAAGCATTGTACTATAAATTCAGTGTACAGAATTTCTTTGGATAAAATATTTCAGTGTTGAGGATATAGTAAAGAAAATGAAAATACTGGGCTACAGGGAGGGCTTAGCAGTCTAAAGGATACAGGTTTGGTTCCCCAGGACCCATGCAAACCAGATGTATAAGGTGGCACATGATTTTGGAGTTTCTTTGCTGTTGCTGATGGCCCTGGCATGCCCATTCTCTCTCTGTCTTTCTGTCTCTTTCCCTGACTCTTACTCTCTCAAATATTAATGAAAATAAAATTGTAAAAAAAAAAGAACGAGAAAATCTCTTCTATGAAAGCCTGCTGCAAATCAAGTGTGGTGGTATATATTTGTAATCCCAGCATTTGGGAGGGAGAAGAAGGAAGTTCAAAAATTAAAGATTATTCTGAGCTACCTAGTAAGCTTGAATCCAGCCTGCGATACATGAAATCCTAAAAACAAAAACAAACAAAAAATAATGACAATGAGCTTTTTGCTGTTTGAGGATCACCGCCATCATGAATGACACAGTACCCATCTGGGCCAGGAAGTCCATGACCAACCATCTGCTTCAGAGGAAATAAATGGTCATTGACATCCTTGACCCAGGGAAGGCAACAGTACTCAAGACAGAAATTCGGGTAAAACTAGCCAAAATGTACAAGACCACATCAGATGTCATCTTTGTATTTGGATTCAGAACCCATTTTGGTGGGGGGAAGACAACTGGCTTAGGCATGATTTATGCCTGCTTGGATTATGCAAAGAAAAATGAACCCAATCACAGGCTTGCCAGACATGGCCTGTATGAGAAGAAGACCACAAAAAAAATGGCAGAAGGAAGGCAAGAACAGGATGAAGAAAGTCTGGGACACTGCCAAGGCCAATGTCGGTGCTGGCAAAAAGTGAGCTGGAGATTAGAAAACAGGCAAAAGACTGATGACTGACTTCGGTGACTTAATCTGCCACAAGGCTGCAAATGCTTAAGACAAGCAACAAACTAAAAACTCCAAATAATAATAATAATAATGATAATCGCAATAAGTAACTAATTAAGGATTAATTATTAGTGTGAAAAAAAATGAAATATAAACCTCAGTTTCAAGTGGGCACGGAAAATGTGACCCATCAAACACAAAGATGGAGTTGCTGATCATAAGTGAACCATGTGCATGCATGAAATTGTACTACTGGAGTTAATTCAGTCTGCTGGTGCTTTTCTCTGGTTCTCAGAGCCTTGTTTCCATATCTAAAGTGGTGTATTTAAGCAAGGCCATCCCTCCCCCCCACTCTACCTATTTGTATTTCTTGCCTTTCAGCACCTTATATTAATATCATTTGAAAGAACAAAGTATCCATTTGTATTCATAGGCTCAAAGAACTATGTGTTCAACAACTCCTATATCAATGTTGCCTGATAATTTTATCACAGCTGGCATGGATACATATTAAAATTTTAAAAGGGAATATGTAAACATAAAAGTAAGGGACCAAAGAGAATATCTTTCAGGACTCCTGAAGAGCCCACTATATGTATTAAAATATAAAACATGACTCCAGAAACCCTTCTTAGAAAGTATATATATTCACTATTTTTGATGTAAGCTTTAAAACTTCACTATTTAGTATAATCTCTACTAATTTTAAATGTAACCCTTTTCAGTATAAAAGTTTTATGGGCAGAATTTCAATTAATGTCTTTAAATTATATAATAAAGATTTACATTTTGAATAAAATGATTAAACAGTTTTTGAAAATTGTAGATACTTCAAATGCTCATGGTTTTAAAATAACCTGGATTCATAAATTAAAAATATAAAAAATCAGATGTCATTAGGTTATTTAATTTAATTAAGTTTTATTAACATGATGGAAACCAAATTACATACTATAAACATTTTGAAGGAAATGGATTATGATGAGATTAGTAGTAGGACTTTTAACAATTAACATTGTCCCCTCATTTTTGCATGGGTGGTGCCTTTGTTTCAGCTTAAAGAGCTGTAATGATCATCGTAGCTTTTATGTAGATATATGATAACCTGACATGGGCACATTTGGGAATATAAAAGTATAGATTTTTAGTTTGGTCATAAAAGTATTGAATAGTCAAGAATGAATTATCAGGCCCATAGTTAAGAACATAATTCTGGATCTAAGAGGGAACAGTTATGGACTATCTTACAATGCATCCCATCAACTTGTTACTCATATACATTTTCTTAAATTGCATCTACTCCCAAATTGGACAATAGCAAGATCCTACTTCCACCAAACATTATAAAACTTTTGTGTGCATACAGGGAAGCACATTAATTAACTCTTTCCCAGAATCAGATGTACAGTCGAAGGTTAACATTGATACTCGATGCTACATAGTTTGGTTTATGATGTAACATTGACAGAACATAGATACTATGGAAGGAACAGAACACATGTATCTTATGTCACATGATAAGGACATAGACGAGTGTAACATGCTTCTATACCTACTATGAAGAATACATGTCATAGTGGCTTCCCTTCCCCTAGTTTCCCAAAGAAGGCACCACATTGTGAATGTGCATCTAGAAGTCAGATTAATGATCATGGTTTCTATTGAATCAACTAGGTGGGAACCAAGAAATGATTGTCAATTTCTTTTATTGAGAATAATTATCCAAAACTTCTATTTTTATTTTTTTAACATTTCAGCAATAATCTAGAGAGCATATATAAGACATTTCAAATAGCATTGATTATACCTATCAGAAAATTAGTAGTAAATTTTTTGGTATTTGAGAATGACACAGTAAATATTTACTATCTTGGAGAAATCTGAATTTTTTAAATAACAAAATTCTATCACACAGATTATTTTGTATATTAAAAGGGAAAGGAAAGACAAATTCCCATTCATGGATAGGATTAAAATAAAACAACATGAATGTGAAATGATTACACAATAAAAAAAAATCATACAAATGGGGAAATGATACAATCACAAAGATAACCTATGCACAATATTATCAGCATATTTCACTTCTCTCTATATATTCATGTATATATATGTGTATATATATATATATATATATATATATATATATATATATATATATATATATGTATGTATGTATTTATAAACATTAGCCATTTCCGAGACACAATGAATATAAAGCAGTACAGTATATGTTACATTATTTCATTTGAGTGGTAAGAATGCAGTTTATATTTCAATGGACATGCAAAAATATTTCTATTTTTTAACATATCATTTTATCAAGTTTAATTTTTAACTGTTTTCATCACATCTATAAATTTTCACACCACTAAATTATCCCAAATTTATAATTAACTATTACTTATAGATAAACAAAGTGTTATTTTAGCACAGTTGTTTAGCAAATATTAGTGTCCCATTTGGAAGCTTCATGGTTTTCTACTAACGTCCAAGTTAACGAGTTAAATTGGGCCTTAATATTTTCATTTTTGAGGATGGAAGATCAATTAAAAATAATGAAACTATGATAATATTAATTCGGTTGATACTGATGTCCCTAATCACTGCTGTAGCTAGAGGCAGCTGTAGGTATTTTATTGAAACCCTAAGTAAATTGGGGCAGCTCCCCTAGTGGCATAAATTAGTCAGAACCTTGGAGACATTAGCTATATTTTAGGACTGCAGCACATAACTCTTTCTATAAGAATTATGTCACCTTAATTCAGTAATTTGGTCTGCCTCAGGGTTTGCATGTATTTTAGAGATACTGTAATGAAGCGTGTGAGTATTCATTTAAACACAGAAGTCCCCCAAGAATAACAGGCATGCCTAACTCAGTGGAAAAGCTATCATTCTCAGGATGTTTCCAGAAGTAATGCAAACTCAGACTAGCTAGGTGAGATAAGTTATTAGGAACAAATGGGGATGAAATAGGCAAAATGTGCTAAAGAGATCAGTGAAAATTAGGTCATTCTCAAATGAATTCATAAAGGCCCATATACATTAGAAATGAAAGAATCCCAGAGTGTTTGTCTTCTGGTCTGTTTTAATACTGTTTCAGTAGCTTATTTATATTTATTTAAAATCCTATATGTTTTCAACGATCAAATTTAAATGCTAAGTATTAAAAGGGTTTTTCTCAAATTAAGGTAATTTTATTTGTCTCATATGGCAACTGGAAAACACCTGCATATTGTTAATTATTTTAATAGAAGAAACAAACATACATTTTTGCCAAGTAAAACCATTATATTTTTAAATATAAGAACTTGCATAAATTTGTAAATTTTTCTCTGATGATATCTTTGACCACACTATCTGCTTCTAGTTGACAAAGGAGCTATATGTCAGTTTGCTTTATTTATTTATTTATTTTACTATAACTGTATGTAATTCTTCACTTCATCTCTCTTCTTAATATTTAAACTAAGAGCTAAAGTGTGGTAAAATCAAAGAAGCTAGGTTTTACTTTGTATTTTATCATATCTATTTTTTAATTTGTTATTCTTATTTTCTCCTGTCAGTTTATGGACATTGTATATAGATGATGAATGTGATAATCTTTTATTACCTTGACTTTCTTTTATAAATTCTGGAAAAAAAATAAAACATTCTCTCTTCTTATAAAAGTAACTGAGTATATGCAGTGAGAAGAAAGCATATTCTTTTCATTTTCTTTGTTGGTGTTTATAATAAAGGTACAGATGCACTCACTTTATAAATGAGTATATTCACCTTTTACATCACCCTGTTGAATGCATTTTGATTAAAATGTTAAATTGGATGTGATCAATTGCATGTTAAATTATGGTTTGATATCTGTTCAAGTTGATTGATTTTCTATGTATTGAGAAAATAAAGCTGATTAAAAATAAAGTGTTCTATTGGGGAAAAAAAATCAATGGGCAGGTATGCCACCATTACATAGAAAACTGTCAACAAAAAGGATCTGAATCTGCAACAAAATGATCCGTGATCATCTGCTTTTATGTTAGCTAGAGATGCCTGTTCTTAGAAGTAGCAAACTTTGGGCTGTGCTCATTACATCAATATTCAAATATGTGGAATGTGAGGATATCAACTTGTTTTGATTTACACTTAAGGAACAAGATAGTTGTTTTTATTATTTTTCTTAATGTCATTGCTGTTTTGCTCATGTAGGCACACACCATATTATGTTGATCAGGAGGCAATGGAAGGACTATACTAAAAATAGTTTTCATAGTTTTTGTTTTGTTTTGTTTTTCGAGGTAGGGTCTCACTCTGGCTCAGGCTGACCTGGAATTCACTTAGTCTCAGGGAGGCCTCGAACTCTCAGAGATCCTCCTACCTCTGCCTCCCAAGTGTTGGGATTAAAGGCGTGAGCCACCACGCCCGGCTAGTTTTCATAGTTTTTAATATTACCTATTTGTAGAATACTTTCGCCCTATGAGATCATTCTCAAAGCTTACTAGAGAAGCAGTGGGGAAATGTTAATAATGAAACCTCCCCAGAAACTTCCATGTAAGATGGCAGCATAGGAACCACACCAAACCAGCCTAGGGAGGGATTTAAGAAAAAGCACAGCAAAATACACTCTTCTGAAATATGAAGGAATATAGGTGATTCTTAGACACGGCAGAGAAGCAGGAGAGACCAAGACCATCAGAAAGGATAAAAACAGCCAGAATCCCACTAAGGCACTTGCAGCAAGCCTATGTGCATGATGTGCACACTTGCCCGGCTCCATCCTACAAGACTTACCGAGAGAGGAAAGCAGCAGACGAGACCAAACAAGGGGTTTTTCAACTTCATCAGCCTCCTTGCAAAGTCAAGAAGTCTGAAGGAAAGACAGCTGAGATCAACTAAGGAGCTTCTGAAAAGGATACAGGTGGGACTACATGAGCAACTCCAGCCTTTCTGGGCTCTCCCCTCCCCCAACCTTCAGAACCGCAAACCTCCAGCATTCAGCTCCGGAGGCAGCACACCGAGCACAGCTGGTCAGAACTCCAGCTCCTCAGCACAACACTGAGGGACAGAGGGGGCCAAACAGCATTGTTGAGATTGGAAGTTTGAAAGCCACCCCAAAAGGTAACAGGGCCGACTGACATAAAAAAGAAAAAAAAAAAGAAAAACAGGTACATAGACCTGCATAGGAAGAGCTAATCTCTCTTTTTCCATTGTCAGGGCACATCAGGTTATGGGTTACATATTTCTGGTTGGCCTTACCATTTTCAAGTAAGCTGTATTTGGTAGTTGATGCTTTCGGATTTATAGAGCCTTTGTCTTTTGCTTTTGTCATTATTGGGGGCAAGGTCTAAATCGGATCCAAGCTGACCTGGAACCCAATTCAGAACATACATCTCTACTTCCCAGTTGATAAGATTAAGGGTGTAGAGGGATTTGGGCTTTATAAGGCTATCTGTTCATTTTAATCCCCACAGTTGCATACTGGGTGCTGATTTTTATTGAATGTGTATATTGCTCAGTTGAAGTTTAGAATTTGCTAGTAAATTGTTCCACCCAGTCCACTAGAGTACTTCCTTTGCAAGCAAACTCAACGCCTAGTATTACTTCTGTGGCCTGACTGGGGGTAAGAGCTACACAAGGCACCTTAAACTCATATCCTGAAAGTGTATAAAGGTGGATCACCACATCTAAGAACACTGTAGATAAGTACAAAACCCAAGCATCAAATCAATTCAGGATGCAAAAGTTGCTACATTATAATACAAGAACCACAGAAAAGCAAGACAATATAAACCCACTAAAAATTATAAATCCATCAGAAATAATTACCAATAAGACTGTTTTATATGAAATGCCTGACAAAAGTTTCAAAATGATTGTATCTATACTCTCCACAATGCATGACACATATACTTCAACAAGGAGGGGCCAAGGGGAGGGGTAGGTCACAGATGAGCCTAATAATGGTACCAAACTTGCTGGGGTCGAGCCCTGGCTTGAAGGAGGGTCCCCAAAGAGAGGTGTGAAAATGAGCGGTGAAATAACAACTCAAAGTCAAGTTCTGGTGCAAGCTGACAGGCTAATGCTGAAGGCAGCTGAGTTTTTCTATCTTTTTCTCTCTGCCTCCTTTTCTGTTTTTATTTATTTTTTTATTTTCTCTTTCTATTTTTCCATTTTTTCTTTTTCTATTTTTTGTCTTTTTTTCTGTTTTCAGTTTTTTCCTGTTTCTATGCTTCCATGTTTCTATATCTCTCTGCTTCTCTGCTGCCACAGCTCTTACCCTCAGTCTTTTATTTTCTGATCACATCATGCAAGAACAAACTTCAACAAAGGTACAATTTCACAGAATTCATAGAAACTTTTTGTTATTCCTTATCATCAAACAATCCTATAATTATTCACCTCAAGTAAAGTCATCAGGCCCCTGTAATGATTAACTGCTTTCACATTTTCCCTATGTATGTGCATTCAAGCACTTGTGATCTCCTGGACTTCTACTTTCAATTACTCTATTAAAGGTGAGAGGCAAAACAACCATAAGTGGGGCTTCCCTTCATTAATCACTGATCCAGTAGATCCATTTATCCTTTAATTATTTATTTTGAATTTTCCTTTTCACTTCCCTCCAATACTTAGACTTTTTGTTATTCCTTATCATCAAACAATCCTATAATTATTCACCTCAAGTAAAGTCATCAGGCCCCTTTAATGATTAACTGCTTTCACATTTTCCCTATGTATGTGCGTTCAAGCACTTGTGATCTCCTGGACTTCTACTTTCCATTACTCTATTAAAGGTGAGAGGCAAAACAACCATAAATGGGGCTTCCCTTCATTAATCACTGATCCAGTAGATCCATTTATCCTTCAATTATTTATTTTGAATTTTCCTTTTCACTTCCCTCCAATACTTAGACTTTGGTCCCTCCCCCCCATTGAACTATTTATGACTTCAGTTGTTTTTCTGTAAGGATTCCTGGTAAGGAGTCAATTGCAATTGCCACCATTTAGAAAAATTAGTCATATAACAGTTTTTACATTGTTCCAGGAGGTTCATTGTTTCCTCACACGTTAGAGATGAAAAAGGCACCATTACAAAGACACCAAAGAAATTCAGAAAGTCATAAGAGCATACTGTAAGAATAAATATGCCTCTAAGTTTGAAAATCTGAAAGAAATGGATTATTTCCTTGACTCATATGACCTACCAAAATTAAATCAAGATGGGGTAATCCATTTAAATCAATCTATAACAACTATGGACATCCAAACAGTTATAAAATGTCTCCTAACTACAAAAAGTCCAGAGACAGGTGGATTCACTGGTGAATTTTACTAGGCCTTCATGGAAGAACTACACCATTGCTTCTCAAACTTATCCATAAAATACAAAAAGAAGGAATTCTACCTAACTCTTTCTATGAAGTCAGCATCGCCCTGATACCAAAACCAGAGAATGACAGAACAACAACAACAACAAAAATATCCAGAATAAGAGAAAATTACAGACCAATCTCCCTCAAAAACATAGATTCAAAAATTCTAACAAAATATTGGCAAACAGAATACAAGAATATATCAGAAAGATCATTCACCCCAACCAAGTTGTCTTTATCCCAGGGATGCAGGGATAGTTCAACATATGCAAATCAATATATGTAATAATCACATCAATGATCTGAAGGACAAAAATCACATGATCATCTCAATAGATGCAAAAAAAGCATTTGACAAAATCCAACATCCCTTCATTGTAAAAGTATTACAAAAAATGGGAATAGAAGGAACATATCTCAACATATAAAAGCAATTATGACAAACATGTAGCTAACATAATTCTACATGGGGAAAATCTTGAAGCTTTTCCACTAAATTTAGGAATAAGACAAGGGTATCCTTGATCCCACTTTTATTTAATATAGTACTAGAAGTCTTAGCTATAGCAATAAGGAAGAGACATTCATAAAAGGGACACAAAGTAGAAAGGAAGAGATAAAATTATCATTATTTGCAGATGATAGGATTCTATACATAAAGGACCCTAAAGACTCTAGCAACAATCTGTTAGCACTGATTAACACTTTTACCAATGTAGCAGCATACAAAATAAACACACAGAAATTATTAGCTTTCCTATATACTAATAACACATATGCAGATGATGAAATCAGGGAATCTCTCCCATTCACAATTGCCTCAAAAAGAAAAAAAGTACATTGGAATAAACTTAACCAAGGAATTGAAGAACCTGTACAGTGAGAACTTTAAAATACTCAAGCGAGAAATTGCAGAAGACACAAGGAAATGGAAAGACATCCATGGTCTTGTATTGGAAAAATCAATATTGTGAAAATGTCAATCTTACAAAAAGTAATCTACACATGTAATGTTATCATCATTAAAATCCCAATGGCATTCTTCATGGAAATAGAAAAAGTATTCCTAAAATTCATTTATTTGGGGGCATGCACACACACACACACACACACACACACCAAAAAAAAAAAAAAAAAAACACCTCAAATAGCTAAACCAATTTTGAGTAACAAAAATAAGGCTGGTGGTATCACCATACCCAATTTTATGCTATATTACAAAGCCATAGTAACAAAAGCAGCATGATATTGGCACAGAGACATTCATTTAAACACCAATGGAACAGAATAGATGTTAATCCAGGCAGCTACAACCATCTTATTTTTTGGAAAAATGCCAAAAATATTCGTTGGAGAAAAGATAGCCTCTTCAACAAGTTGTGCTGGGAAAACTTTATATATCTTTGTGTAGAAGGATGGAAATAGATCCTTGTCTTTCTCCATGCACAAGAATCAAATCCAAGTGGATCAGAGTCCATAACATCAGACCTGAAACACTAAAATTGCTAGATGAGTAAGTAGGGAAAACCCTCAAACATATTAGCATAGGCAATGACTTTCTGAATATAACCCCAATTGCTCAGGAAATAAAACTACTAATAAATCAATGGGATCTCATGAAATTACAGAGCTTTTGTTCAGAAAAGGGCACTCTGAATAGAGCAAAAATGCAACCACAAAATCGGAGAAAATCTTTGCCAGCTATACATCTGACAATACAAAAAGCTCAAAAAGTAGAACAATAAGAAATCAAATAAATAAATAAATAAATAAATAAATAAATAAATAAATAAATAAATAATGGGCCATGGAAATAAAATAAAAGATGGAATACAAACATCTACAAAAGTATTCTATGTCCTTAGCCATCAGGTAAATGCAAATTAAAACTACTTTGAGATTCTATCTCCCTCTTGTCAGAATGGCTACCATCAAGAAAACAAATGACAGTAAATTTTGGCGAGGATGTGGTAAAAGGGGAACCCTTCTACATTGTTAGTGGGAATGTAATCTGGTAGAGCTATTGTGGAAATAAGTGTGGAGGTCCTTGAGACAGCTAAAAATAAATTTGCCATATGATCCAGTGATGTGAATCCTAGGCATATATCCTAATGATTCTTTTCACTACCTTGGAGATACTTGTACAACCACGTTTATTGCTGCTCTATTCACAATAGCTAGAAAATAGAACCAGCCTAGAAGTCCCTCCACAGAGGCTTGGATAATAAAGATACATTTACACAATAGAGTTCTATTCAGCCCTAAAGAAAAATAAAATTATGAAATTTGCAGGGAAATGGTTAGATCTGGAAATGATTATAGTAAATGAGGTAACCCAGGCCCAGAATGCCAAATGTTGCATGCTCTCCTTTATATGTGAATCCTAGCTACATATGTATAGACTTGTGTGTGAGCTGTAACCAAAAATTGGTAGCAGAGGCCAATAAGCTAGAAAAAGGTTATAAGGTAGGAAAGAGAGGGAAAGACTCCCTCCACCTTTGTCCCTTCACACTCTAGACATCCACCCACCTGCCATGCCTGTTTCTTCCTTCCACCTGCTCTGCTTGGCTCTGCCCCCATCCCCTCTTGTCAAGTCAAACCACTAGGTCCCACCCCCATGCAAATTCTGACCCCATTCACTCTGCTCCACCCTCACCCTGCTAGACTTCAGACCTGCTCTGCTCTGTTCTGCTCTACTTGAACTAGCACCTGCCCCCTGTGAATTCAGACCACAGAAGAATCAAATAATCAACTTCAAGTGGCTAAAAGAAACAGATCACAATTACCAAACTCAGAGAAGTCACAAAAAAACTAAAGTTCATGAAAACACCAAACCATATAAACCATCATAATAAGGCAGGGATCAATTCAAACCGCACAGTCATCACTCTAAATGTCAATGGCCTTAATTCACCTATTAAGAGACACAAGCTAACAGGGTGGATCTGAAAATTAGAGCTCTCAGTCTGCTGTCTACAAGAAACCCACCTCACCACTAAAGACAGACACCTCCTCAGGGTGAAAGGATGGAAAACAATATTCCAAGCAAATGGGAATAAGAAGCAAGCAGGTATAGCCATATTAATATCAGATAAAATAGATGTCAAACCAAAAGTAATCAAAAAAGACAAAAAAGGCCACTTCCTACTGATCAAGGGATCAAGGGAACAGTCCAGCAAGAGGATATTATGATCATAAATTGTTATGCACCAAACACAGGTGCACCATAATTCATAAAACAAAATCTACCTGAAAATAAAACAGAAATAACCACCCACACCATCATAGTTGGGGACTTCAATACTCCATTATCAGCAATAGATAGATCATCCAAACAGAAAATCAGCAGGGAAGTGAGAAAGCTCAACAAAACCATAGAACATTTAGACCTAATGGACATCTATTGAACATTCCACCCCAAATCCATGGACTGCACATTCTTCTCAGCAGCATATGGAACCATCTCTAAAATAAATCATATACTGGGTTGCAAAGCCTGCCTCCATATATTTAGGAAGATTTACATAATCCTGCACTATATCAGATCACAATGCTATATTGCTAGAAATTAACAACAAAAGACCACCAACAATCCCATCAGCTCCTGGAAACTGAACAGCACACTTAAACATTAAATGGGTAGTGGACGAAATAAAAGTGAAATAGAGAAATTTCTAGAAATGAATGACAATGAGAACAGATTGCAACAAAACTTTTGGGATACAATGAAGGCAGTCCTCAGAGGAAAATTAATAGCACTAAATGCCTTCATAACAAAGACAGAGAAATCACAGATCAATAACCTTACCATCCACCTAAGGCACAGGAAAACCAAGAGCAATCCAGACAGAAAGTGATGATTTAGATCAAAGCAGAAATTAATGAGTTGGAAACTAAGAAAATTGATGAAACAAAAAATTTGGTTCTTTGAAAAAAGTGAACAAGGTTGACAAACCCCTGGCCAATTTGATCAAGTGAAAAAAAGAGGTGCTTCAAGTTAACAAAATTAGAGATAAAAAAGGAGACATCACAACAGACAGAAATGAAATTGGGAGAATCATCAGGTCTTACTTCAAAAACATCTACCCTACGAAATTGGAAAACATAGTGGAAATGGATAAATTCCTGGATACATACCATATATCAAAGCTAACCTCAGAGAAGATTAATCTCCTAAACAAACCTATCACACCCATTGAAATTGAAACAGTGATTAAAAAGAAAAGAAAAGAAAAGGAAAGGAAAAAAAAAAAAACCTTCCCAAAATGAAGAGTCCAGGTCCAGATGGCTTCTCAGCTGAATTCTATCAAACCTCCATGGAAGAACTCAAACCAGTCTTTCTCATTCTATGCCATACAATTGGAGATCAAGGAAAGCTCCCCAACTCCTTCTATGAATCTAGTATTATTCTAATACCAAAACCAGGAAGAGATGCCACAAGAAAGAAAACTACAGTCCTATTTCCCTGATGATTTTAGACCCAAAGATCCTGAACAAAATCTTTGCAAACTGAATTCAACAACACATCAAATCCATATCAACCTTGATCAAATGAGATTCATCTCAAGAACACATAAGTGGTTCAACATGCAGAAATCTTTCAATGTAATACACCACATAAACAAGACTAAGCACACACACAAAAAAATGCATGATCATTTTGATAGATGCCACAAAGGCCTTTGACAAAATGCAACAGCTCTTCATGATCAAAACATTGGAGAGAATCAGCATGGTCAGTTTATATCTTAACACAATAAAGGCTATATAAAAAGCTCCTAAAGCCCAAATAATACTAAATAGAGAGAGAGAGTGAAGGAATTGAGATTGGGAACAAGACAGAGGTATCCACTCTCACCTCTACTCTTTAATATAGTACTGGAAGTCCTAGCTCAAGCAATAAGACAGGAGAAAGAAATAAAAGGAATACAATTTGGAAAGGAAGAAGTTAAGCTAGCACTATTCACAGAGAACATGATTCCATATGTAAGAGACCCAAGAACCTCCATTCCAAAGCTCTTAAAGGCAATAAACACCTTCAGCAAAGTATCAGGATACAAAATCAATGCACAAAAATCAGTAGCAAATGACAAAGATATAGAGAAAGAAATAAGTGACATTATCACATTTTCAATAGCAACAAAAAATACCTTGGAATAACGTTAACCAAGGAAGTGAAAGATCTATAAAATGAAAATATAAAAAAAATATTCAGAAAAGAAATTGAGGAGGACTTGAGAAAATTGAAAGACATCCCATGTTCCTGGATAGGCAGAATTAACATTGTGAAAATGACAATCTTACCAAAGGCAATTTACAAATTTAATGTAATACCAATCAAAATCCCAACATTGTTCTTCACAGAGATAGAAAAAATCATCTCATAATTCTTATGGAAAGGCAGAAGGCCTCAGATATCCAAGCATACTCTCAGTGAAAGAAACTCATCTGGAGGCATTACCATTGCTGATCTAAAGCTGCTTCTCTTTTTCAGTTAGATGCAGATGCTATGGAGAGAACCACCCCATCATCCCTCAGAAGGGCCCTAGCTGAAACTAAGAATAATTGAGGAAACATGCAAGAATGTTTTTCTCTTGGTGAACTGGGAACCAGCCCAATGGTGAAGGAAATAGACACAGAGAATAATCAGCCCTTACAAAACCAGATATCCAGAGACACAGAGGCACCCAAGGTCTTAACACAGAAACAGACCTAATATGAACCCAACATAGCTCAGGGTAATTTGAAGAAGAGGGGCCAGAAAGAAAGTCAGGGCCACAAGTTGGGTCATGATACACAGAGACATTCCCTCCTACCTGAAACTAAAGGCTAACCCCACAATGCACTACCCATATACACCAAGAAGGAAGGTCCTGGTAGAGGGGTAGGACGGGGAGGAGGCTAACAATGGTACCAACTTGAATGTATTCACTGATTACAAAAAATATAAAAAGAAAAAGATCAACTATCTGATTGTATGTCTATTTTTCTACATTATTTAATAAGCATTTATTTAATCTGAGATAATACTTTCAAATCTGAAATTTAGATGCACAATTGGCCTCAGCTATCAATTGCCATACATTATCACATGCTGAACCATGTTAATATTATAAAATGATATTTGTTGTACATCATTTATGTTTTGTCATGTACTATCATTTTTATCATCAGCCACATGCTTCTGCTGCTCTATATTGTATTAAAGATCAGCATCAGAGAGATGGCTTAGTAGTTAAGGCACTTGCCTGCAAAGCCAAAGGATCTTGGTTTGATTCTCCAGGGCCCACATAAACCAGAATACCAAGGTGGTGCATGCATTTGGAGTTCACTTGCAGTACCCATTCTCTCTCCCTCTCTCTTTTTCTATCTCTCTCTGTGCCTCTTTCTCTCTGTCAAATAAATACATATGTATATATAAAGATCAGAATCAGTACTATGATAGTGATACAGTCTTCCACAGATGAAAACTTATCACTGCAAATAAACATGAAGCTTTCTGAAGGAAATTGATTTCATACTAAATGAATAACACAAAATAATAATATATAGATCTTAATATTATTTTATAATATAATTTGTGAATATATTTGTTTAAATAAAAAACTCACTTGACTTTTTAATATAACATGTCTCCTGAACAATAATGTATCTACAATGTATTTGTCTGAGTTCATGTACACATGCATACTAATCAAATAAGACTCTCCAGCTCATTAAGGGAATGATCCACAGTCCAGCAAAGAGTGTTTCAGTAAATTTTAGCTACATATTAATTTATGCGAAAAATATTTTGCTTTGAACAAATTTATTTGGAATATTCGTTGTTGCAATGAATAAATATACAGTTGTATGTTTATTAAACCATTAAAGCTCAATAAATACAAATATTTCAAAGGAACCACAATCAAAGAAGTTCACTGCATTTATTGCTATGGGCTTGAACTCCATTAAATTCTGTTTGATTCAAAGTTTCTAAATCATATTTTCCAAGGGTATGTCAGGTCAGGGTAAGGAAAAACACACAACTGTGAATGTAGAAAAACAGTTTCACCAGTACGTAGGATTACCCATGTTGGTATATATTCCAATTGTTTGTACTAATTATTTTTTATTAATTTATTTTTTATCAACAACTTCCATGATTGTAAACAATATCCCATGGTAATGCCCTCCCTTCCCCCACCTTCCCTTTTGAAACTCCATTCTTCATCATATCACCTCTCCATGCCAATCAGTCTCTCTTTTATTTTGATGTCTTGATATTTTCCTCCTATCATGATTGTCTTGTGTAGGTAGTGTCAGACACTCTGAGATCATGGGTATTGAGGCCATTTTGTGTCTGGAGAAGCATGTTGTAAGGATTCCTACCCTTCCTTTGGCTTTTACATTCTTTCTGCCACTTCTTCTGCAATGTAGCCTGAGCCTTGGAAGGTAGGATAGAGATATTGCAGTGCTGAGCATTACTGCCACATCTTTCCAGCGCCATGATGCCTTCTGAGTCATCCCAAGGTTACTGCCATCTGAAAATAGAAGGTTCTCTACCAAAAGTGAGAGTAGTATTAATATATGGGAATGAATATTAAGAGAAGTGCTTACTTGGCAGTTTGGTGAGAATAGTATATACACTTAGCCAGACAGCAGCAGACGTTACACCCCCAGTGCTCATGACTACCCCTGTTGTAGGTTTTCAATATCAGGCATGTATTCCCTCCCATGGAGCAGCTCCAGTCCAATTAGAGGGCAGTTGTTTTCCACCATGACAGACATGCCACTATTGTACCCATTGCTCATTTGCCCTGGCTGGCAAAATATAATATAATGCAGTGTCCACTGTTGAGTATCTTCACTGGTGATTTCTCTCTCTCCCATCGAACTGCATGCAAAATGACTTCTTCAAGTTTTCTGTCAGCTGGTGTACATGGAGGAAGTTATCAGCTCAGGAGGATTTCACACTGGCCTTGCAGCACAGTATGGGGAGTCTTCAGCAATAGGGTCTTACCATCTATTCCTGGTAGGAAGACAAGAGCCTCCACAATGGCCTGTAATGTAATGGGGGTATCAGGGACCTCTAAATCCATGGAAGGTATCCCATCCCTGGCACTGAAAATTTTCTAGTAACAATCTATGGCTCCTGAGTGTTCCATTGTCCAAAATAAGTAGGTTTCCATAGAAATTATTTATATCCTCCTAGATTTGATTAGCCCTCCCTCCAACTGTCCTTTATTCAATCTCTTCCCCTGACCTCACTTAGGCCTTTTCACCCTCATTAATATATTCTTCTACTTACATATATACAATACCATCCTATTAAGTACCCTCTTCCCATCCTTTCTCTTCCATTTATATTTATTTTCTAGCTTACTGGTTTTTGCTACTGAGTTTTCTTCCTACTCACACAGAACTCCAATCATCCATAGATGGGATCCACATATGAGAGGGAACATGTGACATTTGCCCTTATGGGCCTGGGTTTACCTCACTTAGTATAATCCTTTCCAGATCCATTCATTTTCCTGCAAATTTCTTAACTTTATTTTTCTTTACCACTGAGAGCTCCATTGTGTAAATGTGACAGCTCTTCATTATGCACTCATCAGTTGTGGGACATCTAGGCTGGACCATTTCCCAGCTATTGTGAATAGAGCTGCAATAATCATGGTTGAGCAAGGATCTCTATGATAGTGAGATGAGTCTTTAGGATACATGCCTAGTAGTGCTATAGCTGGGTCATATAGTAAATCTATTTTTAGATATCTTAGGAAATTCCACACTGATTTCCACAATGGTTGAACCAGATTTCATCCCACCAATAGTGTAGAAGGGTTTCTCTTTTTCTGCATCCTCACCAGCATTTATGGTAGTTTGTTTTCATGATGGTAGCCAATCTGAAAGGAGTGAGATGGAATCTCAACATAGTTTTAATATGTATTTCCCTGATGAATAGGGATATATAACATTTTTAGATGCTTATATGACATCTGTATTTCTTCATTTGAGAACTCCCTATTTTGTTCAATAGCCTATTTTTATTGAGTTGTTTGATTTCTTATTATATACTAGATACGAATCCTCTATCAGATGTATAGCTGGCAAAGAGTTTTTCTCATTCTATGTGTCGCCTGTTTGCTTTATTCACAGTGCCCTTTGCCATACAAAATATTTATAATTTCATGAAGTCCCAGTAGTTAATCTGTGGTTTTATTGCCTGGGCAGTTGGGGTTATATTCAGAAAGTCTTTGCCAAGACCAATATGTTGAAGGGTTGCCTCTACTTTTTCTTCTGTCAGTTTCAGACTTTCAGTTCTGATATTAAGGTCTTTAATCCACTTGGATTTAATTCTTGTGCATGGAGAGAGAAGGATCTACTTTCATACTTCTATAGATACATATCCAGTGTTCCCAGCACCATTTGCTGAAGAGGCTGTCTTTTCTCCAATAAGTATTTTTGGCATTTTTGTCAAATATCAGGTGGCTATAGCTACCTGGATTTACATCTGGGTCCTCTATTCTGTTGCATTAATCTACATGTCTGCTTTTGTATCAGTGTCATTCTGTTTTTGTTACTATGGCTCCAGTAACAAAAACAGCCTTATTTTTGTTGCTCAATATCATTTTAGATACTTGAGATTTTTATGGTTCCAAATTAAGTTTTATATGTTCATTTTTCTCTTTCCATGAAGAAAGCCATTTGATGGGGATTGCATTAATGTGTAGATTTCTTTTGGTTAAGATTGCCTTTTTCACAATATAGATTCTTCTGACCCATGAACAAGGGAAGTCTTTCCATTTCCTAGTGTCTTCTGCAATTTCTCACTTGGGTGTTTTAAAGTTTTCATTGTAGAGATCCTTGACTTCCTTAGTTAGGCTTATTCCTTATTACATCTTTTTGATGCAATTGTGAATGGGAGTGCTTCTATGATTTCATCCTCTGTGTGTTTGTTGTTAGCATATAGGAAGGCTACTAATTTCTGTGTGTTTATTTTGTATCCTGCTACTTGGATATAGGGGTTTATCAGCTCTAACAGTTTGCTCATAGAGTATTTAGGGTCCTTTATGTATGGTATCATGTCATTGGAAAATAATGATAACTTGATCTCTTCCTTTCCAGTTTGCATCACTTTTATGTATGTCTCTTGCCTTATTTCTATGGCTAAGACTTCCAGTACTATATGAAATAAAAGTGGAGAAAGTGGACACCATTGTCTTGTTCCTGATTTTAGTAGAAAAGCTTCAAGATTTTCTCCTTTTAGTAATATCTTAACTGCAGGGTTGTCATAATAGCCTTTATTATATTGAGATATGTTCCTTCTATTCCCAGTCTCTGTAGTACTTTTATCATGAAGGGATGTTGGATTTTGTCAAATGATTTCTGTGCTTCTAATGAGATGATCATGTGATTTTTTTCTTTCAGTTCATTTATATAATGTATTATACTTATTGATTTGTATGTGTTGAACCATCCCTGCATCATTGGGATAAAGTCTACTTGGTCAGGGTGAATTATATTTCTGATATATTCTTGTATTCTTCTTGCCAATATTTTGTTGAGACTTTTTGCATGAGGGAGATTGTTCTATAATTTTCCTTTTTTGTGCTATTTTTGCCAGGGTTTTGTATCAAGGTGATGCTGGCTTCATAGAAGGAGTTTGGTAGGATTCCTTCTTTTTCTATTTTATGGAAATTTTTAAGAATCAATGGTGTTAGTTCTTCTTTAAAGGTCTGGTAAAGTTCACCAGAGAATCCATCTGAGCCTGGACTATTTTTAGTTAGGAGATTTTTGATAACTGCTTGGATCTCCATATGTGTTATAGGTCTATCTAAATGATTAATAACATCTTGATTTAATTTATGTAGGTCATAAAAATCAAGGAAATCATCCATTTCTTTCAGATTTTTATACTTAATGGAGCATATATTCGTATAGTATGTCCCTATGATTTTCTGAATTCATTTGGTATCTGTTGTGATGGTGTCTTTTTCATCTCTAATTTTATTAATTTGTGTCTCTTCTTTCTTCTCTCTTTCTTTTGTTCAGATTTGCTAAGGGTTTATCAATCTTGTTTATCCTTTCAAAGAACCATCTCCCTTTTCATTGATTTGTTGTTTGTTGTTGTTGTTTGGTTTCTATTTCATTAATTTCTGCCCTAATCTTTATTATTTCTTCCTGTTTACTGATTTTTGGTTTGCCTTGTTCTTCTTTTTCCAAGGCTTTAAGGTGAAGCACCCACTACAACTATGTCTGTTGTTATCTGTGACCTTAGTTCTAATAGCATTTGTATAATGAAATTGGAAGTCCCATGTTAGGTGCATATATATTTAGTATTATAGTGTCCTCCTGTTGGAGTGTGCCTTTAATAAATGTGAAGTGACCTCCCTTATTTTTCCTAGGTAATGTTGGACTGAATTCTATCTTGTCACATATTAGGATAGCAACCCCTGCTTGTTTTCTAGGCCCATTTGCTTGAAACAAAATTTTCCAACCTATCTCCCTAAGATAGTGTCCATCCTTTGTAGAAAGGTGAGTTTCATGGAGACAACAAATTGAAGGATCCTTGTTTTTAACAGTTTGCAAATCTGTGTATTTTGGTTTGAGCATTGAGGCCATTGATATTAAGCAATATTATTGAAAGGTGTGTATTTATTTTTGCCATTTTTTGTAGTTATTCCAGTTTTACCTTTTCTCGTATTTACTAGTATTTGCATATGGTTTATTTATTCCAGGTTGCTTCAATGTATTCTTTTCTTTCTCTTCAGCATGGAGGATCCTTTCAAGTATTTTCTGTAGAGCTGGTTTTGTCTTCAAATATTCCTTTAGCCTGCTTTTGTTGTGGAATGTCCTTATTTCTCCATCTATTTGAATGGATAGCTTTTCAGGGTAAAGTAGCCTTGGTTGGCAGTTGTTATCTTTCAGGAGTTGGAATACAGCACTCCAAGCCTTTCTTGCTTTTAAAGTTTGTGTTGAGTAATCTGCTGTGATCCTGATGGGCTTGCCTTTGCATGTATCTTGATATTTCTCTCTAACTGCTTTCAATATAGTTTCTTCGGTTTGTATGTTTGGTAGTTTAATTATAATATGACGAGGAGAGGTTCTTTCCAAATTTTGTGTGGTTGGTACTCTACAGGATTCCTGTATTTGTATTGGCATCATTTTCCCAATTTGGGGGAAGTTTTCTTATATGATTTTGTTGAAAAAACCTACTATGCCTTTGGAGTGAGTTTTTTATCCTTCTACTATACCCTGAATTCTTATGTTTGATCTTCAATAGTGTCTCAAATATCTTGAAATTCCCATTCATACTTTTCTATTAGTTTGTCTTTCTCTTTGTTGGCCTGTATTAAATCTGTTACCTGGTCTTCTAGCTTAGATATTCTGTCCTTTCCTTCATCCATTCTACTGGTGAGATTTTCTACAGAGTTTTTTATTTCATTGACTGTGTTCTTCATTGCTAGTAATTCTGAATGTTTTTTCTCTATTATTTCTATTTCCTTATTTATTTCTTGTAGTGACCTCTTTATTTCATTAAATTGGTGTCCTCTGTCTTCTTTGATTCCTTTGGTTTTCCCTTTCATTTATTTGATTATTCTTTGACTTCTTTGAGCACATTTTTAATCATTCTTTTGAAATCCTTCTCAGGCTCTTTCTGTAAATCATTCTCAGTGCAGGTCATTTATGATGCATTAATACATTTTGTTGGATTTATATTGTGTTGAGCTTTGGTGTTTCTTGTGCTATAATGTAAAATTTTTGCATCTTGGATTAATTTAATGCTTGGATTTTCTAATTAGCTGAAGTACTATTAGATGCATCAATCAATCTGATGTTATATATCTTCAGGGTAGGAGCTTAAGGTGCTAGTTGTAGCTCTTAAGACTCTAGAGTATCTACAAAAGTGACCCTAGGTGTTGGGTTTTCCTGCTATGAGAGTATTCAAGTAGGCTGAGTGGAACAAAATACAGGCATGTTCTAAAATTTAACTAAACAATGTACACAGTCAATGAAAAACAGCACAGAATATTTATGCAAGAGTGGATATTATGACTATCAAATCCTCTAACAAAGTCACAGTCCATTAGGATGTGTGTTGCCCCTCACCCTTAATCCTGTTAATTAGGAGGCTAAGATTGTTGTTCTCTTCTAAGTTAGCTTGTGACCAAGTAAGACTCTTCCCTAATGAACAACTGAAGAGGAAACAAAGGCATTATAAATCAGGAAGCAACAAATGACAAGCCCAAAATATTTAATCTTACCATCCATCAGATTTAACATATAATTTATCCTGATATGGAAGGTGCAATTAGCACTTCCAGTTCAAGCATATACACTAAGCTTATTTGGAGGGTACTGACCTGGTGTAATCCCAGTTGCATTTTGGGATGATTTGGGTTTCAATTATGCTGCACACCTGCATGGGTCCCACTTTGGTGAGCTGTGGGTTCAAGTAGGCTGGCTGGTTCACTGGATCACTGCTCTGTTCAGCAGTGCTGGGTGCTGTGAGCTCCCGTCCCCAGGTCTCTGGTGCTTGCTAGCACTTGTGCTGGTGGTGTGGGAGCGGAGGCTGTGGATGGCTGTACTAGTTCTCCCACTGGTCCACGTGATCCTCTACCTCACAATTTGCTCCTCTGTAGGTCACTATGATCCTCCACTCATGTTTCTTGAGTTTGCAGGGAGCTCTGGTGTGAGTGGAGAATCACCTTACATGGCTTTTCCTGTGGCTCAACCGAGCCTGGCAGCTGTGGCCCTGCGGACCTGCTGCTGCCACTGCTGGAGCCACTTCTGCCTACTTGTGTGGGCTCTGGATGCTCTGGACGTCTCCTACTTGTCTGCTACAGTTGGTCATGTCTTATACACCTCACTTTTTAGTAGAAGAGTACATTTTGCTGTTTTTTTTTTTTTTTTGGCTTTTTCTCCCATAGGCTGCTTTGGCATGGTTCCTATGCCACTGTCTTCTGTTTTAATTTTTTATGAGACTAGTTTTCATGTAATGCAGGCTGGCCTCAAACTCCTAACCCTGCTTCCTCCATTACCCAAGTGCTAAGATTACATGTGTGTGCTATGATGTTCAGTCTAAAATATCTGCTATTATATTTTGAGAAAATATTTCAACCAAGATTTTTTGTGCTAAATAAATAGAAAAAAAAAAACTTTGTGCATACATCTAAATAGTACAATATTATTCAGTGATAAAAATAAATGTATGTTAAAGGGAAAATGTTAAGGAAGAATCTTAAACATACATTGCAAATTCTGAGGAGACTAAATATTTCATGATCACAATTGTGTGACTGCATAGAGAAAGCTAAGTCATATTGATGGTAAATTGACCACAATGTATCCAGAATTGGGTATGGTCATGCTGACTGAGACACAAAAAATTGTTGAAAATATTTGTATTCTGTTTTATTAATATTTTATTTATGTATTAATTTATTAGAAAGAGAGAGGAAGATAGAGAAATAGAGAATGAGTGTGCCAGGGCATCTAATCATTGCAAATGTACTCCAGATGCATGTACCACCTTCTGCATCGGGCTTACATGGGTACTGGAGAATTAAACCCGGGTCCTGAAGTTTCATAAGCAAGAACTAAGCAATCTCTCCAGCCCCATACTGGTTGGTATTCTGAATGGCACTTATACTGTAGATATGTGGCACCTTGCCTTTGTAATATATGTAGAAATTTACTGTAAAATGATAAACCCTATTCTTAAAAAATACTTTAAAATGTATAATTTTTAAATGTATAATTTTAAGTTTAAGTCACATGATCCAAGGACCTATCCAGTGAGACAATATAATAGAACTTAATGAGGCAATTTCATTGAGAAGGTGGAGGATATCATATCTTTTATTGAATCTGTTTGTTGCTATTGGTAGAATTACCATTTTTTCAACATTAATTTTACCTATCCAGGAGCATAGAAAGTCATTCCATCTTCTCTTATGTAGTCCTCAGTTTCTTTCTTGAGTGCTTTTATGTTTAAACTATATAAGTGTTTTACAATGTTGGTTAGTGTTAATCCAAGGAAATTGATTTTAATTTTATGGCTATTGTAAACAAGAAAGCCTCAATGACTTCTTTTTGTGTAAATTTATCTTTTGCATGTAGGAAGACTTCTGATTTTTATGTGTGGGTCTTGTATCTTGCCAGTTGCTGAAGGAATTTACCACATTTAGAAGTTTTATGATAGAGTCTTTTGGATGTCTAATGTATTGGAGCATGTCATCTGCAAAAAGGGTTGGTTTAACTTCCTCCTTTCAAATTTATAGGCTTTTTATTTCTTTCTCCAGCCTTATTGCTTTAGCTAGGATTTCTAGCACTATGTTGAACAGCAGTAGTGAGAGTGGGCAGCCCTGTCTTGTTCCTGATCTTACGGGAAATCCTTGGGTCTTTCCCCATTATGTATGATTTGGGCTTTAGGCGTTTTGCTTATACCTTTATTATATGAAGACATAAATCCAACATGCTTATTCTTCCCAGCATTTTTTTTTGAAAATATTTTTTTTTTATTTACTAAGTTATTTTTTTTTATTTTTCTTTTTTCTTTTTTTTTCTTTTTTTATTTCTTTTTCTGGGTTTTTCTTTTTTTTTTCTTTTTCTTTTTAATTTTTATTAACATTTTCCATGATTATAAAAAATTATCCCATGGTAATTCCCTCCCTCCCCACCCCCACACTTTCCCCTTTGAAATTCCATTCTCCATCATATTACCTCCCCATTACAATCATTGTAATTACATATAAACAATATCAACCTATTAAATATCCTCCTCCCTTCCTTTCTCTTCCCTTTATGTCTCCTTTTTAACTTACTGGCCTCTGCTACCAAGTATTTTCCTTCTCACGCAGAAGCCCAATCATCTGTAGCTAGGATCCACATATGAGAGAGAACATGTGGCGCTTGGCTTTCTGGGCCTGGGTTACCTCACTTACTATAATCCTTTCCAGGTCCATCCATTTTTCTGCAAATTTCATAACTTCATTTTTCTTTACTGATGAGTAGAACTCCATTGTATAAATGTGCCACATCTTCATTATCCACTCATCCTTTGAGGGTCATCTAGGCTGGTTCCATTTCCCAGCTATTATAAATTGACCAGCAATAAGCATGTTTGAGCATGTACTTCTAAGGAAATGAGATGAGTCCTTTGGATATACGCCTAGGAGTGCTATAGCTGGGTCATATGGTAGATCAATCTTTAGCTGTTTTAGGAACCTCCACACTGTTTTCCACAATGGTTGGACCAGATTGCATTCCCACCAGCAGTGTAGAAGGGTTCCTCATTTTCCACATACCTGCCAACATTTATAATCATTTGTTTTCATGATGGTGGCCAATCTGACAGGAGTGAGGTGGACTCTCAATGTAGTTTTAATCTGCATTTCCCTGATGACTAGTGACATAGAACATTTTTTTAGGTGCTTATATGCCATTCATATTTCTTCCTTTGAGAATGCTCTATTTAGCTCCATAGCCCATTTTTTGATTTGCTTGTTTGATTCCTTATTATTTAACTTTTTGAGTTCTTTGTATATCCTAGATATTAATGCTCTATCAGATATATAGCTGGTGAAGATTTCTTTCCCATTTTGTAGGTTGCCTCTTGGCTTTTTTCACTGTGTACTTTGCAGTGCAAAATCTATGTAATTTCATGAGGTCCCAGTGATTAATCTGTGGTTTTATTGCCTGAGAAATTGGGGTTATATTTAGAAAGTCTTTGCCAAGACCAAAATGTTAGAGGGTTTCCCCTACTTTTTTCTCTAGAAGTTTCAGAGTTTCAAGTCTGATGTTAAGGTCTTTAATCCATTTGGATTTAATTCTTGTGTATGGAGAGAGAGAAGAATCTATTTTCATGCTACTGCAGATATATATCCAGTTTTCCCAACACCATTTGCAGAAGAGGCTGTCTTTTCTCCAATGAGTATTTTGGGCATTTTTATCGAATATCAGGTGGCTATAGCTACTTGGGCTTACATCTGGTTCCTCTATTCTGTTCCACTGATCTACGTGTCTGTTTTTGTGCTAGAACTATGCTGTTTTTGTTACTATGGCTCTGTAATATAGGTTAAAATCAGGTATGGTGATACCACCTGCCTTATTTTTGTTGCTCAGTATTATTTTAGATATTCGAGGTTTTTTGTGATTCCAAATGAATTTTTGGACTGTTTTTTTCTATTTCCATGAAGAAAGCCTTTGGAATATTGATAGGGTTGCATTAAATGTGTAGATTACTATAGGTAAGATTGCCATTTTCACAATATTGATTCTTCCAATCCAGGAACAAGGGATGTTTCTCCACTTTCAAGTGTCTTCTGCAATTTCTCGCATGAGTGTTTTAAAGTTCTCATTGCAGAGATTCTTTACGTCCTTGGTTAGGTTTATTCCAAGGTACTTTATTTATTTATTTATTTATTTATTTATTTATTTATTTATTTATTTATTTTTTGATGCAATTGTGAATGGGAGTGATTCTCTGAATTCATCCTTTGTGTGTTTGTTGTTAGCATATATGAAGGCTACTGACTTCTGTGTATTTATTTTATATCATGCTACATTGCTGTAGGTTTTGATCAGCTCTATCAGTTTGCTAGTAGAGTCTTTAGGGTCCTTTATGTATAGAATCATGTCATCTGCAAATAATGATAACTTGATCTCTTCCTTTCCAGTTTGTATTCCTTTTATATGTGTCTCTTGCTTTATTGCTATGGCTAAGACTTCCAGTACTATATTAAATAAAAGTGGGGACAGTGGACACCCTTGTCTTATTCCTGATTTTAGTGGAAAAGTTTCCAGTTTTTCCCCATTTGGTAATATGTTGGCTGTAGGCTTGTCATAAATAGCCTTTATTATATTGAGATATGTTCCTTCTATTCCCAGTCTCTGTAGGACTTTTATCATGAAGGGATGTTGGATTTTGTCAAATGATTTCTCTGTGTCTAATGAGATGATCATGTGATTTTTGTCCTTCAACCTGTTTATGTAATATATATTATTATTATATATATTATATATTATTATATATTTGCGTATGTTGATCCATCCCTGCATTTCTGGGATAAAGCCTACTTGGTCAGGGTGAATCATCTTTTTGATATAATCTTGTATTCTGTTTGCCAATATTTTGTTGAGAATTTTTCCATCCATATTCATGAGGGAGATTGGTCTCGAATTTTCTTTTTGTTCTATCTTTGCCTGGTTTTGGTATCACGGTGATGCTGGCCTCATAGAAGGTGTTTTGTAGAATTCCTTCTTTTCCTATTTCCTGGAAAAGCTTAAGAAGCAATGGTGTTAGCTCTTCATTAAAGGTCTGGTAAAATTCAGCAGTGAATCCATCTGGGCCTGGGCTTTTGTTAGTTGGGAGTTTATTGATAACTGCTCAGATCTCCATGTTTGTTATAGGTCTATTTAAGGGGTTAATCCCATTTTGATTTAATTTAGGTAGGTCATAAAATGAAGGAAATCATCCATTTCTTTCAGATTTTCATACTTTGTGGAGTATATGCTTTTATAGTATGTCCCCATGATTTTTTGAATTTCTCTGGAATCTGTTGTGATGTTACCTTGTTGATCTCTGATTTTATTAATTTGTGTCTCTTCTCTCTTTCTTTTGGTCAGATTTGCTAAGGGTTTGTCGATCTTGTTTATCCTTTCAAAGAACCAACTGGTGAGATTTTCTACAGAGTTTTTTTATTTCCTTAACTGTGTTCTTCATTGCTAGTAATTCTGACTGTTTTTCCTTTATTATTTCTATTTCCTTATTTATGTCTTGTATTGCCTTCTTTATTTCATTAAATTGGTGTCCTGCATCTTCTTTGATTCCTTTCATTTCCTCTTTGATTTCCTCTTTGATTTCTTCTTTGATTCTTTTGATTTGTTATTTGACCTCTTTGAACATATTTATAATCATTCTTTTGAACTCTTTCTCAGGCATTTCCTCTAACTTGTTCTCACTGGAGGACATTTCTGATGCATTAATACTTTATGTGGATTTATATCGTCTTGCTTTTTAGTGTTTCTTGTGTTATAATGTATATAATTTTGCATCTTGGGTTAAGTTAATGCTTGGATTTTCTAGCTAGCTGGGTATTCTTAGCTGTATCAATTGATTTGATGTTATATATTTTCAGGGTACGAGCTTAACGTGCTAGGTGTGGCTCTTAAGACTCTCAGAATATCTACAAAGATGTTCCTAGGGGTTGAATTTCCCTGCTATGGGAGTATTCAAGCAGGCTGAGTGGAATTAAATGCAGGTAGATTCTAAAATTTAACTAAACACTGTACACATTCAATCAAAAACAGCCCCAAGTATGTATGCAAGAGTAGTTATTTTAACGACCAGATCCTCTATCAACAAAGAGGTTAAGATTTCTGGTCTGTTCAGGGATCCAACTCAGCTTGCAACCAAGTGAGACCCTTCCCTTGTGCAATCCCAGTTACCTTGGATGATTTTGGTCTCAGTCAAGTTTCTGCCTGGGTCGTCGGGCTGTTGTTCTGATTTCTGGAGCTGGGCTCTGGCTTTTCCTGCAGGGCAAACCGAGCCTGGCAAGTGTGGCCCTACAGATCAGCACCCTTGCTGCTGGAACTGCTGCTGCTCAAGCTGCTAGTGCTGGGTCTGTAGCCACTGCTGCTTAAGCTGCTGCTGCTGGACCCACCACTGCTTCTGCCTCTGCTGCTGCTGCTGTAGCTGCCACTGCTGGAGCCACCACTGCTGCTGAAGCTGCTGCTGCTGTATCCACTGCTGCTGCTGCCACTGAAGCTGCTGCGGGATCTGCCGCTGCTACCGCTCCTGGGTCTGCTGCTGCTCGGTCTGCCGCTGCTGCCATGACTGGAGCTGCTACTTCTGGGGCCGCTGTTACCGGTGCCGGAGGTGCTGATGTTGCTGCTGAACTCTGCTCCTGCTTGGGTCCCACTGTTGGCCCAAGTTGGCGAGGTTAGGTCCCAGGATGCTGCTCTGTTCACTGAAGCTGGGCTCAGGTGGTGAGGGAGGCCAGGGAGCTGCAGCTGCTCTGGTTCTCTTGCTGTTCCACGTGTTCTTCTACCTCGTGGTCTGCTCCTCCATTGCTCACTGCTGCTCTGCCTTCATGTTTCCTGAGTTGTGGAGAGCGCCGGTGTGAGGGGAAGCTCATGCACCTGGCTTTACCTGCGGCTGGAGCTGAGCATGGTGGCTTTCTGGTGCACCACCGCTGCTGCTGCCGCTGTGGTTGGCGGATCTGCTGGTACTGCTTTTGCCAGCCTGTGCGGACTCTGGATGCTCTGGATCTCTTCTACTTCTCCGCTGCAGCTTCAATTTCCTATACACCTCACTTTTTCGTAAAAGTGTGTATTTTGCTGAGTTTTTTTGGTCTTTTCTCACCCCTAGGCTGCTTTGGCATTGTACCTACGCCGCCATCTTAACCAGAAGTCCCTTCCCATCATTTTAATCATGAAGTGATGTTCTATTTCGTCAAAGGCCTTCTCTACACCTACTAAAATAATCCTGATATTTTGTTGAATTTTATTTGCAAGGATTTTGAACAGAATTTCTGTTTTTTATTTGTTTGTTTTTCTTTTTTTTCTTTCTTTATTATTTTTATTAATTAGTTTTGTACTCATTGAATACAGTCAAGTTGGTACCATTGTTAGCCTCCTCACTGTCCTCTCCCATCCCTCTGCCCCCTCCTTGCTGAGGTATATGGGTCGAGTTAGCCCACATTAATGGATAGAAGGAAATATCTCTGTGTATCATGACCCAACATATTTGTTTGTTTTTCTAGGCAGGGTCTTACTCTAGCCCAGGTTGGCCTGGAATTCATTAATCTCAGGGTGTCCTCAAACACATGGCAATCTTCCTAATTTGGCCTCCCAAGTGCTGGGATAAAAGGGGTGAACACCTTGCCCAGAAATTGCACAGGAGTTTTGCATCCAAGTCCTTCGGGGATATAGGTCTAATTTTTTTTTTTTTAATCTTTGTCTGGTTTTAGTATTATGGTGATGCTAGTTTCTAGGTTCATGGGAGAAGTTGGGGAACATTGCCCGTTCTCTGATTATGTGAAAAAAAATGAGAAAAAGTGGTTTCAGGTTTTTTATGAATGTTTGGTAGAATTTGACTGACTATCTTTTCAATCAGATCCTGGAATTTTCCTTTTTGGGGAGCTTTTCTGTTGTTGTTGTTGATTACATTTTCTTTTCTTTCTTTCTTTTCTTTTTTTTTTTTTTTACTGAAGTTAGTCCTATGGATTTATAAAATTGAAAGCTTTTAAAAATATATATTCCTATCAATATATATTCTAGAAAACATTTTTAAAATTAATTAGTTTTGTACTCAATGAATACAGTCAATTTGGTACCATTGTTAGGCTCATCCATGTCCTACCCCTTCCCCCTGGCCCCTCTCTGTTTAAGTACATGGGTCATGCATTCCAGAGTTAGCCCACAGTTATGTGTAAGATAAATGTCTCTGATATCATGACCCAACATGTGGCTCTGAAATTCTTTACCCCCCCTCTTCCTTAAAATTTCCTTGAGCCATGTTGGGTTCATTTTTGGTCTGCTTCAGTGATGAGGTGTTGGGGGCCTGTGGGTGTCTGGATATCTGATTTGGTAGGATTTGATTTTTCTCTGTGTTGATCTTCTTCACCCTTGTGCTGGTACCCGGTTCACCAAGAATACAGCACCCTTGCTTGTTTTGCCAAATTTTATTAGTTTCATCTGGGGCCCTTTTTAGGTATGATGGGGTGGCTCTCTCCTTAGGTTCTTTGTCTCTCTAAAAAAGAGAAGCAGATTCTCCAATGGAGAGTAAATTATACTAGTGAAATTCATATTGTTGCCTCTGAAAGTATTGTTATGAGTAGTCCTACTTTCCCATGTCAATTACCTTTACTTTGCTCTGATGCTTCAGTTTGAAAGGTAAGGTATAAGAACTCATTCTTCTATAGATTGATATGCATTTAACTCAAACTAGTATCTAGTGAGGTAGTGTGGTGATGTGATTCAGCTGTCCCCATAAATTTAGGTGTTCTGAATGTTAAGTTCCCAGCTGATGGAGCTTTGTGAATTAACACCTCCTAGAAGCAGTGTATTGCTGGAAGTGGGATTATGGGTGTTATACCCAGCTCCACCATGCCAGTGTTTGGCATGCTTACCTATTGCTGTTGTCCACCTGATGTTTGCGAGGGGAGATTTCCACACTCTTCTCATATCATAGTTCTCCTCAGCCATTATGGAATTTCCCCTCAAGCCTGTAAGCTAATATATATATATATATATATATATATATATATATATATATATATATATATATTTATTTATTTATTTTCCTCACAAGATGTTCTTAGTCAGGTGATTTCTTCCAGCAATGCAAACCTGACTGCAACAGTAAAGTTGGTACTGAGAGTGGCATTGCTGCTACACACCTGACTGTGTGGCTTTGGTATTTTGCAGCCCATTTTCAAGAGGACTGTGAAATGATATGAAACCTTGGCCTAAGAGATGCCTTGCAGTGCTATAAGTACAGGTTGATGGACTATTCTGGTCACATTTGAAAGACCTGGGTGCAGTAAGAACTATGGACTGTGAGATTTGCTTATGTATGTGAGGAAGAAATTTCTCTGGACTTGGATAGAAGCAGTTTATGTGAGAGGCTTGCTGTTATGGTCATGTCCTGAGAAGTTGTGCAGGGTTGTGTTTTATAGAAATGGACTGGTGTGAGAAGAGGGATATGGCACAGGAAGAAATCTTTATACCCAATGTGATGCCTGTTCAGCTGAAGTTTCAGGAAAGATTACAACCTTTGAGATTGAGCCAGCTGACCTATACTGGGGCAACAGGAAAAATGTAGACTCTTTTGAAGGGGTATGAGTGCTGAAGGAGTATCATGTTCTTCAAAGTCTCCTTTTTCCTCCTGAATTAATAAATTGGCACCTACCTGGTATTGTGGAATATAAGAAATGCAGGAAAGAAAGGATCATAGAATTCCCAATGGGGTCTTGAGTTCTGGGAATGGCCATGGGCACTGTGAAGCAGGTTTGCTCAATGCCTGCATGGAGACCTGATAGAGCCATGAGGATGAAATGTTGCAGTGGAGATGCTAGGACCATGAGATGGCTGCTAAGGAAAGCTTCTGGCCCCTGATGAATTTTTCTAGGACTCTGAGTAGCCTAGCTGGAGTGGTGGAATTGGTATTTTAGAGATTTTTCCTGGGTAGAATTATTGATCTTGGAGATGTGTCAAGACCCTGGATTATGGGAATGTTTGAAAATCATTAGAATTTATAAAAACTATGAGGATTCTTATTAAAGTCATACTTAATGCATTGTGTTTTATATCATGTATGGATATCAGTTTATGGGGGCCAGGGGCAGAATGGGGTGGTTTGATTCAGCTGTCCCCCATAAACTTTGGTATTCTGAATGCTAGTCTCTCCAGCTAATGGCAATTGGAAATTAAATCCTCCTGGAGGTGGTGTATTGGTGGGGACAGGTTTATGGGTGTTATAGCTAGTTTTCCCATGCAAGTGTTTGTCACACTCTCCTGTTGCTATTGTCCAAATTATATTGGCCAGGGGGTGATGGCAACACTTTGCTCATGCCATTATTTTCCCTTGCCATCATGGAGCTTCCCCTTGAGCCTGTAAGCCAAAATAAACCCTTTCTTTTCCTCCAAATCTACTCTTGGTCAGGTGATTTCTCCCAGCAATATGAACCTGACTGCAACAGGTAGGAAGCAGGAAAGAGAGCTAGATAGATTAAAAAAATAATAATAATAACTGACCTTTTAGATATTTCAATGTTTAGATCAGGAAGAACTAGCTAGAGAAATTATTGTAGCCTAGTGTGAATTTTCAGCAAAAATATACTACACATTTTGGCACCAAAAGTAGAAATTGCCCTGTGTAGTTCATGGTTCTGCATTATCTTAACAGAATGTTTAGATAACTGTAAAAGACAATGGTTAAACCAGCCTGCCATGGTCCATAGTCAAATTGTGAGCTGCCCCCTTGAGAAATAGTCTTGCATATAATGAAAGAAGTATGAATGTTTCTGTTTGATTTACTGAAGCTCCATATAACACCTGCCTCTTAGTTCTTAATTTCTTTTCTTGAAGTTATAATGACTCCAAGAATTGATTCTGTTGAACAGTTTGTTTATGGAAGTGTGATATCTGCCAAATTGAACCATTTCTCTGAAGAGTGCTCATTTATCTTCTTTGGATTTCAACCAAGCACATTTCAGAGATAATGACATTATGTAACTGCAGAACTTTAGCTTGACTGGCATAAGGTATAAGTACAAATATTCAAGCTACATATCTATCCATAGCCATATCGATTAGGCTTGTTGCCATTTGTAATTCTCTTATATTTGGAGTAAAGGATCCCAGATTTAACTACATGTTGGAATCAGTAGGATATATTAAGAAGACATTGATACCAGAAAGAATGCTATCACTGAAGGTTTAGATTTAATTGGCTCTGAGTTCTGGTATTTGTAAAATAGTTCTCCAAGTAATCCTAATACCCAACCAAATTGTATAATCAGTGTCTTAATGTTTATGGAAAGACTTAGATATTATAACCATTCCTTTTAGATAAATAAGGACTAAGCATGCCGTATTTGCGATTGCTTTAAAATAATAGATTATATGATACCATTCTATTGTATCTTACTTGATACAAGTTAATAATTTAAATTCATATAATACTATTTACAATATCATTTTGGCATCTAAATTATAAAACAAACACCTTCAAATTATCAACTTTATTGTAATAGAGTAATCATAGTATTGACATTAAAGAGGCATATTTAATGTAACTTGAAATACAGTTACATGCTGATACATATGAAATAATCAGCTCTTTGAGGGAAATAAGGTTCTGATATGCAGAATTTTATGGTTTCCATGGCACATTTACTTCAAACATGGTTGATCTCAATCTGTCAAATAATGTCAACCTGCTCACAATATTTCTGGAACTGGAAGAGTCAGCTCTTGGAAGCTTGATGCTGGCTCCAACCTACTACTGACAGTGAAATCACATATTTTACCCTTATCTACACTAATAAACATTCTTACAGAAAGCCTTCAAATCTACATTATAAAGTAACAATCTGATTAGTTTTACTTAACAAGAAAGGAATGTGAGGTGTGAATGGACAAATTGTTCAGATCAAGTCGTGCATCAAGCTTCACATAATTGTAAACTTACTATAAATCATGCTATTTTTGTTAGAGATTCATAATGGTGTACCCACCATTCTAGAAGCTATATCTATTTCTAGACACACATATAAGTAAATCAGTATACAGAATAAATTCAGTGGCTGATATGATCAATAAAAAATAATATTGAAAACATGTTAAAATGAAATTTCCTTTTATCTGGAGTTCATTGGCAGTGGCAAGAGGTCCTGGGGTACCCAGTTTCTATCTTCCTCATTCCCTTGTCTCTCTCCTCCTCTCTTTGTTTTTCTGTTACAAATAAATCAATACAAGTTTAAAATAAACAAAAATAAGAAAGTCATTAGTATTGGAAGTTGGAATGTATAATGGTTGAACTGTGATTTTTTTTTTTTTTTGAGAACTCTCAGTAGTATCTTACATTAAGGATAGAAGAAATCTAGGCTCTGAGGGGAGCTACAGGAAGGCTAAACAATGAATTTCAGAGATCTCAATGTATAAATGTTAATACAGAGAAGAGAAGAAAAGCTGGAAGAGCTAGCGGCTGATAATGTCTACAGGATCATATGGTGTTGATTTTATGTACCTATAGTTGAAAACTGTTTTAAGATCTATATTCTAAGGATGATGCAACCTGAATTAAGATTCAATAGATAAGTTCAGCTTCTTTGACAGAGGGCGTTGAGTCTGAAATACAGAGAAGGTCCTAAGCATAGCTCAGGTACTGATAATGGAGGTTTAGACCAGAGTACAGTTTCCCAAGTTATCTGCTTACTTATGTCTCAGCCCTTTCATCCTTCTAGTGTGTTTTATGTGAAATAAGCACCCTTGGTCCCCAAGTAACATATTTCTTCAACTGTGAGTAAACCCTTGTGCTTATACCTCAATACACACTTGCACAACATGACAGGGTCTGTTTTTTTTTTTGAATGAAATCAGGGGTACAGTAAAGTGGTTAGCAGTCAGTATAATGAACTAAATTCAAATTGCACATACAATTTCTGTATAGAGATGTCTGAATTTACTATTTATTTCATTGTGAGACTTGTAAAAATAACAAAATCTCAGGCATTAGAATCTAGACCCAAAATAAACAACTCATTGTGCAAACAGGAGCTTAATAAAAGGACTGTTTCCAACTCTGTAGGCACACCAAAGTATGTCAAAAAGAATGATGAGTTACCCTGGAGCTGTCCATTGTAGGATGCTCTTATAGTTATCCCTTTACCTGTTATACAGTAGTAGTTTTGATTTTAAAATACTACTTAGGAAATGAGAGATAACTTGCAAATGCTAATACATAAAGCTAAAATGCTTTGGATCTGATCCTGATAGAGGAAGGGAGAGTAATACTTTTAATAACACAGCATGTGCATTTCTCTTCCTAGTGGAAATGGAATGTATTGGCACAATTATAAGTCAAAGCAATAAAATTATTCCTATGAGCTAAAGGAACCTTTGTGGGTATTCCACCTTGAAATTTCTTGAAGCTTTAAATACACTGTGCTGATTAAAATTTATTGACATCTTGACTAGATTTGGAATCACAGAGGTGTTACACCTTTTGGTGTGTTTAACAGCTGGTTTACAAAGAACTTTAACTGAGGGAAAGACTTTGCAGGAAAGTGGGTGGTACTGTCCTAAACCTGAGTTTCTGGACTGAATAAAAAGTCAAAATGGAGGAAACCATCTGGGCAGCAGTATTCATCTACCTCTGTTTCATGATTGTAGAGATAATGTGACCAATTGCCTTCCCTCCTTCTACCATGCCTTCCACACCATGATACGCTGTATCCCCAAAACTGTGTGGCAAATGTATGTAAGTTGCTTTGTCAGGTGTTTAGTCAAAGCGATGAAGAAGTAACTTAGGCTTGTGCCCCTAGAGTGTACCATAAATGCCAGCTCTTCTCTTTCCTGATGTAAAGGTCTGAAGTTTCAACATCTCGACAATCCTTAGCCAATTTCTGTCTTTTCTGTTTTGGATGTTTCTACATACTTCCATGTAAAGGCCTTATCAGATCATAGTTCACTGGACATCTTTTCAGTGTCTTTCTGTATGTGAGGCTTGGCTATATTCATGTCTCTGCAAGCTAGCATGGCTGCCTCTGTTTTTGAATCTTTCTATTTAAAAAAAATAAAATTACATAATGCATAGCCATTAAGGTGCTTGCTTGTAAAACTTGAGGAACAGGGTTCAGTTCCCCAGTACCCATGTAAGCCAGATGCACAAGGTAGCACATGTGTCTGGAGTTATTTGTAGTGACTATAGGCTCTGGGTGTACCTGCTCTCTCTCTCTCTCTCTCTCTCTCTCTCTCTCTCTCTCTCTCACACACACACACACACACACACACAAACACATATCTATCACAAATGAAGTCAATAAAGAAATAAATTATTTTTTAAAAAGTTAAATAAAAAGGATGAGTTAAACTAAAATAACAACCTGGTTGGAAACTAGTACATTGATCACTATATGCAAGATCATAATGTTATTTTTACTACTGGAATTATAGTAAGAATATATTATATATTTTTATCATAACATTTACCAATAATTTTATATTTGTTAACCAGATTTTTAATTTTTTTATAAATTGTATTCATGGGCTGGAGAGATGGCTTAGCGGTTAAGCGCTTGCCTGTGAAGCCTAAGGACTCCGGTTCGAGGCTCGGTTCCCCAGGTCCCACGTTAGCCAGATGCACAAGGGGGCGCACGCGTCTGGAGTTCATTTGCAGAGGCTGGAAGCCCTGGTGCACCCATTCTCTCTCTCTCCCTCTATCTGTCTTTCTCTCTGTCTCTGTCGCTCTCAAATAAATAAATAAATAATATTAAAAAAATATAAAAAAAATAAATTGTATTCATTTATTTGAGAGAGAGGAGAGGGAGGGAGAAAGAAACAGATATATAGAGAGAATGGGCATGCCAGGGTCTCCAGCCAGTGCAAATGAACTCCAGATGCATGTGCCAATTTAGGGATCTATATGGCTTATGTGTGTACTGGGTAATTGAACCTGTGTCCTTCAGATTTATAGGCAAGTACCTTAAACACTAAGTCATTGCTTCATTTCCTGTTAACCCACTTTTGATTTTTAATTTTTCTACTGCATTAACTTTAATGAAAGCAAACTTCACTACCAGCAAATCAATGTTGCATTTAAAATATATCACATATAAAATATGAACTGGCATCTTCTGTTTTTTGTTCTTTATGAAGGAACATAGAAAATTAGGCACATGTTGACATGTGAACTGATGATATGCATTTTTAAAAGAAATATATATTGTGGGAACTAGGAAAATGGCTCAGTCAGTAAAGCACTTGCCATTCAAGTATAAGAACTTCAGTATAGATCCCCAGAGCCCAGGCAAAGGTTGGTCATGGCAATGAGTAACTGTAATCCCAGTGCTCTGGGGGTAGAGACAAGCAGATCCTGGGGCAAATTTTCCAGTTTGAGAGTCAAATGCATGAGCTCTGAGCTTTATTACAGATCCTCTCTCAATAAATAAGTTGAAGAGAAATTGAGGAAGATAGCTGACAATAACATCCATCTTCCACAAACACACACAAGCACACACAAGTGTACACACACATACACACATACGCCCCCACAGACCTACGAATATACATATACATATAAACATATATAACACACTTCTAAACATGTAAGAAATAAATTCATGCTTTACAGATATTAAGAAAAATTCATGTCTCATAATTGCAGATTAACAAAGGTAAGCATCAAATTACTCAGACAGGTGTGCAGAAGAGAGAAGGGAATCACAGAATTAGCATTAGTATATGTTTTTTTTTGTTTGTTTGTTTGTTATTTTTTGTTTTTGTTTTTTTGAGGTAGCACCTCACTCTAGCCCAGGTTGACCTAGAATTTACTATGTAGTTTCAGGGTGGCCTTAAACTCATATCCCTCCTCCTACCTCTGCCTCCTAAGTGCTGGGCTTAAAGGCATGTGCCACCAGACCCAGCCTAGCATTATTGCTTTGAAAACAAGATGGAATTGCTTGAAAAATGAGTAGCCATGATGCATTTAAAGCTCTTGATTTCATGACATGGTCAAAAATGTTCCTAATGCCTTACTTTTCTTTGACTATCCATATTTGTTGACTATGGAGCTAAGGATATTTGTAGCATGATTGTCATATGCTATATAGGTAGTCCTAATGAGTAGTTGATATTAATATTGTCATACCTGAGATTGACACTTGACTATGCTTGCCTTAAGGTGTTGCTACATGCACAGCTTTGAAAAGAATAATTGAAGGGCTAACTATAATATTAAATCATAATATTTACCTTTTATTTTAACAAGATTATGTGCAATTTGTTGGCTTCAACAATGTAAATAATTATTTTCAGTTTTTTTTAAATTAATAATATTATTCTATTGTATCTATTTTTCTTAACTATCTCATAAACATATGACCACAACTGTCAAAACATTGAACAATTATTTTAATTTAAATAAATAAAATAATGCTTTCAGCATTGACTATTATTTTTGCAAGGAAACTTGTTGCAAAAAGCCTTGAGAAACATGGTAATTAACTATTTTTCAACCATAAAAATAAAAATAGTTGCTGCACGAGCTTTTTACATCAACTGATGTTTTTTGACCTGAGGAGTTAAGATTTTCAATATGCCCAGAAGGTCATACAACCTAGTCTTCTCCTAGAGTAGAAGTGGACAGGTACCTAACAGCATTTATTGATTTCTTCTTCAGGTTAGGAGTGGAAGGCATGAACCAAGTAAGCTTAAGTTGCCTGAAAATACAATTTGGTTTTCTTGTGAGTCCCTTGTGGAATGGATGTCTGAGAGTTGCTCAGAAGCAATGCCACATGTCACTGAAAAAAAAAAAAAGTGACATATTTTGTATAGATAGCTATGTTCTTTTTTCCTTGCTACTGAATCCTATGATTCTGTTGCCTGCCTGAATAACATCCAATGCCACTTTAAAGGCACATTTCCACAAATGTATTCAGCATTCTAGAAGTTATTTATAAAACATTAGTTGATCTCAATTGTTAAAATTATAGACTTTTATGTACAAATGTTGGATTAATTATTATTATTATTATATGTTTTTAGTTATCTTCTCATTACTTGTACAAAATACCCAACCAGAAGTAAGTTAAGGAGGGAATGGCTTATTTTCAGCTTACAGTTTTTAAAGAAAAGTCCATTATTGCCTGGAAATCATGGCAGGAATAGAAATCTAGTGTCCCATTGTCATGGAAGAAGGGAAGAAGAAAAGAAACATTAATGCTTAATGTTCAACTAATTTTCTCCTTTATTCTATACAGTCCAGAACCACAGCCCATGGGATCCTGCCAACTAGTAAGTATTGTCCTTCTACTTTAATGACTTAATCTAGAAAATCCCTCAAAGATATAAGCACCGGTCTGTTTCCATGATGATTCTAAATTAACCACAGATAGTTAATATAGATGGTGGATGCTTAGGTGGTATTTGATAGATGCCACTGGAGTGATGCTTCCCAGTAGATAATGAGAAAGCTATCTAGACTTACTGTATAAGAAAACTAGTTTGGCTTCTGGATCTCAGCAACGATAAAACACAATGCTTCAAATTCAGGCCATCAACATTGCAACTAACCAGAATTATACAGTCAAAATATTCATTGCTTGGGTTGGAGAGATAACTCAGACATTAAGGTACTTCTCTGTGAAGCCTAAGGACCTGAGTTTAACTCTCCAGTATCCATATGACAGATGCACAAGGTGACACAAGAACCTAGAGTTTGTATGCAGTGGATGGAGGCCCTGGAACTTGAATTTGCCCATTCTCTCTCTCTCTCTCTGTCGCTCTAATGAATAAATTTAAAATTTTTTTTTTAGAAAAATAATATTTATTGTTGGTATTATTTGTTTAAACTATTAATGCCATAGGATAAGGTTTTGGGTGTTTGTTAGAGAATATATGGTTAGGCAGGTGAGTTGTTTCTTTGGACAGTGGAGAGTGATTAGAAGTGGTTTTCATCACTAAGTCTGGGAATGTAGCTCAGTGGTGGAGTGCTTGCCCAGTGTAGTATGCAACATTTCCAGACTGGCAAACCTGTTCTGTTCCTATCCTTTATCTCAGTCAAATTTCTATAAATTCATCCCTTTCTTAAGGAACAGTAAAGAATATAACAAGACCATTTTGGAAACCGCATTGTGGACAGTGAATTTTGAGAGCACATTCCCAATGTTCAATCACTTACCTTCTTTTATGGAATAGACAGAATTCTTTAACTGGAGGAGGAGGAGGGACAGTGTTATACTTCTATAATCCTAGTACTTGTCAAGAACAGGCAGGAGAATCAAAAATAGTTCAAGGCTATCATGGGCTATCTGAAACCCTGTCTCAAAAATATATATGTATATATATATATAGTGCTGGATATATATATATATACATATATATATATGTATATATATATGTGTATATATATATGTATATATATATGTGTATATATATATATGTATATATATGTATATATATATACGTATATATATGTGTATATATATATGTATATATATATATATATATATATATATATATATATATATATATATATATATAGTGCTGGAGAGATGGTTTAGTGGCTGAAGAGCTTGCCTTCAAAGTTTAAGGAACCAGGCTTGACTCCCTAGAATCCACGTAAGCCAGTGCACATGGTGGTACATGCATCTGGAGTTCATTTGCAGGGCCTAGATGTGCTACAGGACCCATTCTCTCTCTCTCTCTCTCTCTCTCTCTCTCTCTCTCTCTTACTCTCATAAATAAGTAAATAAAATATTTTTAAAATTTAAAATACACATCCAAAACCAAACCAAACAAACATCTGGAGAGATATTTGGGAATGTGGACTCTCTTTTAATTCCCTGAGGCATGGGATTCCTTGGTGATGAGTGAGAAGAACATGATCTCCCTGTGACCATTGATGGCTAATCCCCAAAATTCTTAGAAAGATCACCATGTACTTCTCACATAGACACAAGGAGGCCTGTTTTGTTTTTTCTGAATCTGGAAAAGAGATGTCAAACTGAGTGAATCTCAATTTTGGAATCTGAGAGACTTGAAAAGTACATGTGGTAAAAGACTGAGAGCTAATAAAATTTTCACTGTCCTCAGGACAGAGTTGGCAATTAAAGAATGCGTACTTCCTGTTCCTTCCCACTGAAAAAAACTGTGCCTTCTGTTCACTATCTACCAGCCCTTCCAGTACCTAATAAGATTTCTGAGGTTGATAACAGGAAAAAAAGAAATTCATAGTGTTCTAAGAGCACAGTGGACTTCAAGTGGGAATCACCCAAAAAAAACAAATTATAAATTATATCCTAAAGTAGCATTGAAGTGAGCAGATCATAAACCTAACATGATGAAAAAAATGATCCTGCTAGGAATATCAAGCAAAAAAATAAAAATAAAACTTTATAATAGTATTGCAAAAGCTCTTTTAAACATTAGTTAGACTGAGCTACCAGTATTCAGCACAAAGTAAGGAGCATGCAAGATCTTGTGAAATTATTGGCTCAGAACTCGTGAAACAAGAAATGTGTTGTGAAGAAAACAGTAAGAGGTGTTTAGGATAGTTGCCAAAGGTATCCTAGGAAGAATATGCTACGATTCCAAAGATACCATTCTGAGAATAGTGACAATAATGTACAACATCTAGTCATTTGCAGAAAATTATAGGGGGAGAAATACACTAGTAATGGTTTCTCACCAATTTTAGTACCTGGAGAAAGTCAATGGTATTTAGAGAAAATATGTTATTTTAAAACGAAGTGTAGTCCTCTTGAAGAATACAATAGAGTATTTTTTTTTTAATGCAATAGAGTGTTGAGTACACTCTTTATAAGAGTATGATGTACTGGGGCTGGGATTATGACTCAGCAGGGAACTCATTTGCTGAGCCAGCATGAAGGCATGAAAAGGCGTGATTTGACTCCCAGCAACCACATAAGAAATTAGGTATGGCTACACATGCTGGGGTGGTGGAGATGGTAAACAAAAGCAGTAGCTCTGGGTTCAGGGAGACATCCATCTCAAACAAACAATGAGGAGATGTGTTAAAGAAGGGAATTCATAGTTCTCCTCTGGCTTCAGCATGTGTATACACTGTGCATGGAAGAAGCATTTGAACACATGTACATGCACCATACACACACATAATTCTACACACACTACAACCCCTCCAAAAAATCTACATTATATTACTAATGATCTGAAGATTTTTTTAATGTATTCCTTTTGTCTAAACGTTTTGTTTGTTTGTTTGTTTTTTAGTCTTGACAAACATATTCCTAGCTAATCTTCAAAAGGTATCAATCACTGGAAGTGGCAATTTTCCCTTCTACTTCTATGAGGCCTGCAGTTTTGTATTGTTAACGTGAATGATATAAAGTGTTATATGTCTTTCTGTGCCTGATTTAACTGAAATAGCATAATGATCATCAAATATATTCATTTGTTTTCCAAAGGGCAGAATTTCTTCTCTTTGAATTATGGAGCTGTGTATATGAACCACTTTTGATATGATTTTTTGTCATCTCATTTTCTCTTCTTTATTGCCTATGGCCACATATTTTCAAATAACTTCTCTTCAAGTGCACACATTTCTTTCTGGGTAATTCTGCTATTGATGCCACTTGTGCTTTCCATTATCTTTTTACTTACCACCTCCAGGATGTGCTTTATGCAAAACTCTACTAAATCTCATGCTTTGACCTTTCTGTTACTGATTTTCTTATATTGTTGAATGTTTGGTTTTTATTTGAAGTTTGCTAAGAGTCCTTAAAATAATTATTTTGAATTATTTGTTAAAATATTCATGAAACTAATTTCTTTAGAGGTAATAATTGGTAGTTTATTTTGTCTTTGTGGTGGTATCATGCTCCCATGATTATTCTTCAAGCCTTGGTACCATTGATTTGTGTCTAAATATTTGGTGTCATTGCTACTTATTCCAGTCATCATAAAGTAATGCTGTCTTTGAAAACTAATCTACAACCTGCCCTTCCAGGGATTCATGACAGCTTATTTGTTATGATGCTTGTTTTAGTTACTTTCATATTGCTGTGATAAAATATCTGGCAGGAAAAAAAAAAAAAAAACTAAGGTGGAAGGATTTCTTTGGGGTTATTAATTTGGGGCATGGATAAAGCCAGGCATGATGGCACATGCCTTTAATCCCAGCATTCAGAAGGCAGAGGTAGGAGGATCGCCATGAGTTTGAGGACACCCTGAGACTCCATAGTGAATTCCAGGTCAGCCTGGGCTAAAGTGAGACCCTTCCTCAAAAAACCAAAAAACAAATCAAAACAAAACAAGCAAACAAACAAAAAGAATATAACAAAACATATGTTTAGGTTGAAGGTTAGTTGGAGAAAAAAGACTAAAAGGCAGCAAAGAGGAAAGAAGCTGAGCACTACTGTTCATCACTTTCTGCTTCCTAACTGCAGATACAAGGTGGCCAGCCACCCTTTGTTCCTACTGTCATACCTTCCTCACTGATAGACTCTATTTTCAAATAGTGTTCAAAGTAAATTGATCATTGCTTAAGTTGCTTGTATTATGTATTGTGTCATAGCAATGAGAAAAGTAATAAGTACAATATAAATTCTTTAAAGCAAAATGAATCTGTAACCTTTACTATTAGTTGTAATAACTACTGAAGGAGAATGATACTTAGTGTTATTTTGTTCTTCCCTTACTCTGCGGAAGTTGAATTAATTATCCAGCATTGTTGATAAATCATCAGCAATAGCCATCACACTTACAAAGACACATGTTTTTAGACTTAAGGTATTCATTATTTGAGTATTTTATGAAGTAAAATCTCACACAGAAGAATGCAAAAGTAATGTTAATTTCCATTATATTTACAGGAATAGAAACAATAAAGGACTACTCCAGATGCTCATTGAGAGGTAAACAGTTAAAGTCATTATAAAATATCCGTATAGAAGGACTGCATGTAAATCCTATATTTTAGTTCATTTATCTTATTTGGAGATAAAGTGTACCAAGAGAAACATGCTTGAAGGAATTCAAGTGTCAGAGCATGGCTGTAAAAAAAACTGTGGTTTTAAGACTAAGTAAGACTCAGTTGTAGTTTGAATGTAAATGTCCCTCATAAGATCATGTATTTGAAGAGTTGGTTCTGAGCTGGTGTCAGTGTTTGAGAAGGCACCTCAGGAAGGGGAGGAATTAGCTCACTTGGAGTGGACCACGAGGTTTTGTAGCTCCACCCCAATTTATATTTCCTCTCTGCTTCTTTTCTTCTGATGTGATAAGTCTACTTCCCACTCCTGCCACCATGCCATCCCCATCGTGACACTTTCCTTCAAAACTATAAGCTGAAAATAAATCATTCACTTAAGTTGCTTCTGCTCAGGTATTGTTTCACAGTAATGAGATAGTAACTGACATAGATTATATAAGGGTACTTTGTGCTTGTCTATAATGTGCATTTTCTCACATGGGCCATTGAATTATCTAAAATGAGTTACCTGGGAATGATTTCCTGGCAACCATAATTCTCAAGTTTTAGGAATTTTTTTTTTTTTGCTATATTTCCACACAAATTTATGACTGATAGGGGAAAACAGGATTTTTAGGCATCTTTATGTTTTCAGATTTTTCAACCAAATCAGGATTGTACTGGTTTACCTATTGTTATTTGCTAAAAAAAAAATTATCTATGTACAACGCCAGAATTTATCAGAACTGAAGAGCTAAAGGACAACTCAGTTTTGGTAATAAAAGCTCAGACAGGTTCAAAATCTCAGATAAACATTTAAAATGACCATTAGCTCTCATGGCATGAACTTAAACACTTTAATATTTTTAATGTATTAAATACATTAATGATGATTTTTTTCCTGCAAATTTAAATTTTTATCCAGCAACAATTTCTAACACGTTGAATTATAACAACATAATGTGAGATTAACCAAGAGATCTTGAGTTGTTCATATGTTTGTATGTTAATGATTAACTAAGTGTTTTGGTTTGACAAAGGAAATATGACTGGATATTAAACAGTGAAAACAGATTTACTCATTGAATATTGTTAATACTTGCAAACAAAGAGATCCATTCTGGCTTGTGCTGAGGTGATTGGATTTTGTGAGGAAAAATGAAGAAGGCATAAACTGAGGCTCAGAGTCAAAGAAAAGGGAGACTACAAAGAGATGGTCAGGGTTAATGTCATCAGGGTAGCTGTGTGCTGGGTGCCTATTATGGAAACCTGGACTGTATTCTCCTCCAGACACCAGGATGTAGAGGCTTTTCTTTTTTCTTTCTTTCTTTTTTTTTTTTTTTTGTTTGTTTCTTGATGAATGCATTTCAAAGGAATGGCTTTCAGGTACTTGTGAAATAAACTTCTAGGTATAGGAGATGCACATACTCTGAAAGGACAAAGTAGAATTCATAATTGTCAGACTTTTTTCATAAATATGCTAAGGTCAGGTGCTATTTTCTGGTATTGTCTAGAACAAGCATTAGATTCTCCTGGAAATGCTGAACTCTCAAGAAGGCATTTTAATGGAGGATCAAGGGTCACTCTAGGGAAACATTCTGCTGCAATAAACCATGCTGGAATTCCCTTAGTAGGGAGGAATTTTAGAGCATTGTGTCAATTCTGTAGTTTTCAGTTCCAATTAATGGCATGTGATCCACATTATTCCATTTTCCATGCAGACATATAGCCCAAGGTAACTAATTCTTAATGTCAGTAACAATTAAACGTTGTTCCTTTAATACATTCCATTAAGTTCTTTCAGTGTGGCATTCAATTTTATGAAATAATAAGTCAGTAAAATTAGTTAGTTTAAAGTTTTCTGGCAGAAACATGTGCTTCCTTAAAATTCCACCTTATCTTTGTGTTTCAACCGTTAATTCAGTTTTCCCTACAAATCTCTTCTAGCCTCTCTTTTCTTCATTCCAGCAGTTTCATTAGATTTTACAAATGAGTGGTCCTGAGAACAAGTGAACTGAAATAAATACGCTTTGATTCACTACTTCTCTTTCATTAAGCTAACATGCATTAGGTTACTTTGTTAACCCATGTGTACAGAATTAAAGAAAGAATTATCTTTTCAAAAGCTTGCAAAATTAAACACAGACCTGAGGTAATCATTTGTTATTATTCAAAACATTTACATAAATATAATTGTGATTTTTTCAAAAAAAAGTCTAGTACCATATATAACAGATTCAATAGTGGAACTCCAATTGTTGGTTTAATGTTTGGGTCTGTATCAAAAGAGCTCATCTAAGTGTTTCTAATTAATAGACAATATGTTGGCATGATAATTTAATTTCTGCAAAAATTATGTTTTTAAGACAAATGGAAACATATTTAGAGATAATGAGGAACAAGAAATTATGAAAGGGCACAAAGATAATACCACTCACATTTTTGAAAATAATTCAGATATTATGTTCAGATATAGAGACAAAACACTGATGACATTAAGATTAATTAAATAAAGGTGGCTTTAATGAGTTTGTTAAAAGTTATCTTCCTTTCTGTTGTGTATTTCAATCATATTTAAGTGCCAAAGAGCCAGAAATTGCAGAACTCAATTCAGAATATAATGGTTGTGAGAGAGCAAAGAACTTATGGAAAGATCATAGGGTGGTACACCACCCAAAAAAAATGAATAATAATTGACATGTTTTCCAATCTCATGTTTCCTAGTGTGGCCATGACTTTCCTTGAAAATAATAAGAACACATTCTTTGAATTTGACCTCATTTATCAATAAAAATCAGGAATTGGCTTGGGGAGAAGTCTCTACTTATAGGTAATGGGCTTTCTGCTCATAAAGATCTGAGTTCTGACCCCAGTACTCATGTAAAAGTATCAGGAATAGCCATGCATGCCTGCAATCCCATCTCTGGAGGGGCAGAGGCAGGAGAGTCTTTAGGGCTTGCTGACTCACTAAGCTCCAAGTTCACTGTGAGGCCCTGATTAAAAAAAATAAAATTAGAGGGCTGGAGAGATGGCTTAGCGGTTAAGCGCTTGCCTGTGAAGCCTAAGGACCCCGGTTCGAGGCTCGGTTCCCCAGGTCCCACATTAGCCAGATGCAGTGGCTGGAAGCCCTGACACGTCCATTCTCTCTTTCTCTCTCCTTGTTTCTCTCTGTGTCTGTCGCTCTCAAATAAATAAGAATAAACAAAAAAAATTTAAAAAAAAATAAATAAAATTAGAGAACAACATAAAACAGTTGACATTTACATCTGCTCTCTACATGCATGTTCACAATCTCCCACATTTATATGAACACTTTCATACATGCGCACTACAGAACATGTAAAAGATTGATGAGGTTATTATGTTATATACATATTATAGTAAATACAATGGCATTTTAAAAATCATTCCTGAGTTCACTTAAATCAATTCTAAGAATCTAAAAGTGACTCTAAGTACAGTTTCCTAATTTATAAAATTTTACTTTGAATTGCTTTGAGGTGATTTTTAGGTATGTATATTTTAGTTTTGAAGATTAATTTTAATACAGCCATATTTGAACTGCTGTAGAGTTACACAGTATAGTTCCATCAATCCGATTAATAACAAAACAATTTAAAATTATTTTATTTTCATTTCTTTCCAGGTCCAATAACAGTTTTACATATCCATTTAAAATGCATAATAATATTATGGTAAAATTTACATAAAATTGTGTGGGTTGAAGCAAATAGGTACAGTAAGATAAATATTCTGATCAATTTAATAATTATGTTCGGCGATGAAGAAGAAATGTGTCCAATTTTAAATATCATAGTAATTAAACTTTCCATTTATATCTTCAGAATTTAAAAAATGTTGAACTATAATTATAATGAAATGTTTAACACAATTATATGAACTTCAATAATTGATATCAGTGTATTCTCCCTTTAACTCTACGGAATGTTGAAAAGAAATAATTAGAAGACCGGTAGGGTTCATATTTAGAGGTTAATGCTTTTAAAACTATATGGATATGAAATTTTAGAACAGATGTTATTTGACCTTGAACACTGAAAATTAGAACAGTATTTTATGCTGATTTTAGTTATTTAAGAAAGAACATCACCTATTTGAAAAGTGATATAGTTAACAATAATAACCTGTATTGACAATTTAATAAAGTTTGAATATTTCAGGAGGTTATGTATCTTTTATGGATGCATCATCCAAAATAAGAAATTTTATTTAGTCTCACGATGATTTTGAAAGAATAGTGACTATATTTCTTTGTGTTTCCAGGTAATATCCAAAGTATTTCCTTTATTGTCCTATCATCAATTGCACACTGATAGAAAAACAACAGCAAAAAGAATTGATAGCTCTCTACAAAATCTGTTAGATACACATTTATTATTGTTCTGAATTTTCATGGTTCTATTCAAGTAAAATATTTTTTCAGGTTTGATGAAACTCAAAGAAATTGCACTGATTATTCATGAGTTCAAGAAATGTGAAGGATATTTTCAATTAAAATTTGCAATGAAGAAAATGGATTTCTACTACCAGTAACATCACTGAATTGATTCATTGTCATATTTATTATTTTGCATGTATTTCCAAAAAAATATGTGTGAATTTCCTTTCATATTTGTTAAGCATTGTAATTGCAATATCACTTTATTGACATACATTTTATGTTCATATCTTTCCCTTTAGAAGCCTCTCAATATTTTTAATAAGTACACAATGTTTCCCCGCAGAGATTATTTTAGTGGCTTAGTACCTTTTTCTAAATGGAAATATAAACTCTCATTTTTTTCTACTGTAGAGCATGTTGTCATGAATTGCTGTATGGACATGGTTATATAAGATGCGTGCACGAGTGGGCGGGGTGATGACGCCGTGGGTAAGGGTGCTTGTTGCACAAGCATGAGGACATGAGTTCTACCCTCATCACCCATGCAAAAGCCAAATGTATAGCTGCTTATGCCTGTAATCCTAGCTGTCAATATGGTTGAAACTGGAGTGTAACTGGGGCACCTTGTTCCACCAGGTTAACTAGACACCAACAACTTTCAAGCTTATTGAAAACTCTGTCTAAGACAAATAAAGCAGAAGAGCAGTAGAGAATACCTCATTCCTCTGACCTCCACACATATGCACATCTATGCAAATAGATCTGCACACAGGTGTATGTAGCGCGCGCACACACACACACACACACACACACACACACACACAGAAATAAACATACACACTATTCACTACACAAATGTTACCCTCTCCCCCCACACACATACAAACTGCTACCACCAAAATTATGTACAGCAAAATCCTGCTTAAATGTTAATAGCATTTTATTGTATTACTAGCACTGAGAATGATGATGTTTGCAAAGCTAACTTCTTCTTATAAAAAAAAAATATTTATTTGGCAGAGAAAGAAGGAGAGAGAAAGAGAGAGAGAATGGGTGCACCAGGGCCTCCAGCCACTGAAACAAACTCCAGATGTGTGTGCCCCCTTGTGCATCTGGCTGATGTGGTTCCTGGGGAATCGAATGTGGGTCCTTTGGCTTTGCAGGCAAATTCCACTAAACCATCCCTCCAGCACCCCCCCTTTTTTGAGGTAGGTTCTTAGTATATGCATACCTGTAATTCAGTGTCAGGATACCCTTGAACTCACACCAATCCTCCTACCTCTGTCTCCCACATGGTGGGATATAGGCATGTGCCACCACATCCAGCTTTAACTTCTTTTGTAGAACTTCTTATGATCCATTCCTAAACTTAAGATACCATAATGACCCCATATTCACAAAGGCTAGAGATGGTAAGAAGAATGCAGCCCTACCAACATGACAGAAAAATAAAAATGATTTACTTTGCAAAAAGACAATCTTTAGAATTTTATAAAAATCTCTAGTTAAATATTTTATAAAAGAACCCTTACATAAGTCTGTCTGTCATCTATTGCTAGTGAGGTGACTATAAGTGGATGACAAATATGGATATCCACTTCTTGTAGTCATAAGAAAGGATGTGGAAAAAAAAGGTATAACTTGCTAATTCACGGATACAAATAATAACACAACAATATATTTAGATAATATCTAAACATTAGAGAATTTTAAATATTTTACAGATATAGGTTGAAAAGTTGTATTGTGATAAAATCAACTTGTTTAACTTCAAGGACAACAGTAGAGGTACAGAAGAACGTTATGACAGTAGGGTTAGGAGATGGCTTAGAAACTAAAAGCACTTGCTTGAAAAACATGCTGGTATAGGTTCAATTCCCCAGTATCCACATATAACAGTACACAACATGGAGGATGTATTTGGAGTCCAGCAAGAGGCCCTGGCATGCTAATTCTCTCTCTCTCTCAGTCTCTCTCTCTTAATCTCTCTCTTTTCTCTCTCTCCCTCTCTCTCTGTGCATGTGTGTGTGCTAGCAAACAAATGTAAATATTTTTTAAAGTATTATGATAACATATCTCATGAAATTGTTTCTTTATGAATGAGAATTTCATCATGTGTTTCAACAGAACACACTAAGTATTTTCTTGAGAGGAGAAGCATGCTAACCAAACACTTTAACAAGAAAATATAAGTAAGAAATGGGTCAGAATAACAATGACCACATGGCCAATCCATTCTCTATCATTGTCAGCCATGAAAATTTTAAAAAAATCACTTTACAATTAGGTTAAGCATGCTAGTTCACCCCTTTAACCACAGAACATGGGAACCTGCATAAGAAAACTTTCATGAGTTTGAGGTCAGTATGAGGTTAGAATAAATAGATAAATAGGTAGATGGATAATAGAAAAAAAAAAAAACAGAAGATAGATGATAGATAATAGCTGAATAGATAGACAGACAGACAGCGGACTTTCTGCACCATAGAGACACAGGCAAGCTGGTAGCCTGGCACAGAACAAGTTTTAAGTTCTCTGAGCCAGGGAAGCCCACATTGTAGCTCTCAGTTGGATCGAAATGTCTGATATTGTTCAAGCTACTACTGCAAGTTTCACAGTGGAAGTAATAGAGAAAGCAGTACTTATGTATAATGGCAGAGAAATAATGGTGCTCTTGTTCTAGAGAAAATGAATTTATCTTTTCACTTTTTTTTTGTTTGTTTTTTTTAGACCTTCAGACAATTGGATACCACCCAGTTCCACTAAGGACAATGTTGCAGTAAACCAATGAATTCAAATGCCAAACTCCTCCAGAAGTGACATTACCCACATACACAGAAATCACGGTTCAACTGCTACAAGGGAATTTGCTTAATATAATTATTGATTAACTCCTTCCTCCTCCCTTTATTACTTTCTCTATCTCCTGCTTCTTACCTTACTTCATTCTTTTCCTTTCTCTCTTTTTCCCTTCCTTTCTCCCTTTATTTATTTAATTTATTTTATTTGTGTTTTTGAGGTAGGGTCTCACTCTGGTCCAAGCTGACCTGGAATTAACTATTTAGTCTCAGGGTGGCCTCAAACTCACTGTGATCCTCGTATGTCTGCCTTCAGAGTGCTGGGATTAAAGGTGTGCGCCACCATGCCCAGCTCCTTTCTCCCTTTTACTTCCCTTCTTCCCTTCTTCTGTCCCTTTTCATTCCCCAAAGATGAGTAGTCTTGCTTTTTAATCTTTGGATTTATCACATGTATATAAAAGGAATTAATTTTTATGATCTTTGTGGTTTCATATCTATTTATATTCTTCACTCATGATAATTTTATCTGTATTTGCTTATAGTATGTAAATTAATTTCATTTTAAATGGTTTTTAAAAAATGGGTTTTACCACCTGGGAGGCTGATGTAGGAGGATCACTGTGAGTTTGAGGTTAGCCTGGAGCTACAGAGTGAGTTCCAGGTCAGCCTATCAGCCTAGGCTAGAGTGAGACCCTACCTAAAAAAAAAAAAAAAAAAAAAAAAAAAAGGTATAAATACCTAGGCTGACATTGAGATGCAGTGTCAGTAATTGTTGGAGGCAGACATTTTACTGATTCAAATACAGAATAAAAAATAAACACTATAAGCATATAACACTAAGTCAACAATAACACCATTTTTTTGGTAATACCCTCCATGCCCTATCCCTCAGCTGCCCTACACAATGACTGGCTTGATTAACTTGGAGCTGGTGTCCTTATAGGAACTAAGCCTCCTGCTGGAATCTTCTCTTGAGGCTATTCATAGAGTTTTATCTCACTTGAATCTTTGAATTGTTCTCACTCAGGCTCCAGGCATGTAACTGAAGAAGATTCCAGAAGATTTTAAGTTTTTTAAACACCAACATGAAGCTTCACTGGAGGCAGGTGACAAGGAAGGTTCTCTGCATATCTGCTCAAACTCTAGGTCTCAAGATTGAACAAGTACAATACGGAGTTGTCTCCATTTTTCATTTTGTTATTTGGTTTTTCCTTAGTAGCTAGAATAATTATGAACTAATATGTTATTATCACTATACTGAATTGATTCAAAATTGAATAGAGTTATCAATGCTTTCTTCTTAAATCTGAACCTTCAAATTTTATATTCAATTGGAACAACATCAAAGAATGCACTTAATTGTATTTTTGAATTTATGCTAAAACATGGATAGCATAATTAAAGAGAAATAGCTTATGTCCTGTGTAAGAACTTGTAATGATTGGGCTGAAGAGATGGCTTAGCAATTAAGGCACTTGCTTGCAAAGCCAAATGACCCAAGTTCAATTCTCCAGATCCCCTGTGAGCCAGATATACAAGGTGGTTCATGTGTCTGGAGTTCACTTGTAGCAGCTGAAGGCCCTGGTGTGCTCATTCTACTACTCTCAACCTGCCTTGCTTGAGGTTATTTTACTTCTGGGTTTTTTAAATATATATATATATATAAAGATTGTCATTAACATATTCTAATTAGTTCCATTAAAGTTGAAAATTATGTATTTAGTACATTTTATATGTCTGTTTTATATGCTGTAACTTTGATCAATATAAGTTCTGAGATTTTTCTGGTGGAGTCTTAAGAGTTTTTTTTTTTAATTTATTTATTATTTGCAAGCAGAGAGAGATAGAGAAAAGAGAGACAGACAAAGAGAATAGACATGTCAGGGCCTCCAGCTGCTGCAAATGAAATCCAGATACATGTGCCACCTTGTGCATCTGGCTTTATGTGGCCACTATGGAATTGAATTTAGGCTGTTAGGCTTTGCAGGAAAGCACCTTAACCACTTTAGGTTAAGAATCATGTTATCTAGAAATATATATAATATGAATTTTTCCTTTTCTATTTCTAATATATGAATATATATATATATATATATATATATGTATATAATTTTAGTTAAAACTTCAAGCACTGAGAAAAGTGGGAGCCACTGCTTCCTTTAAGATTTTAAATATTTCATTTTATTTTCTTACTTACTAGACAGAGAGAGAGAAAGAAAGAAAATGGGTGCACCAGGGCTAAAAGCCACCCACTACATATGAACTCCAGAAACATGTGGCACTTTGTGAATCTGGCCTATGTGGTTGCTGAGATATCAATCCTGGGTCCTTAGGCTTCACAGGCAAATGTGTTAACTACTAAGTCATCTCTTCAGCCCCTCAATCAATATTTTAGAAGAACTTGATGTTTGCCCATGTAGTAGTGTAGGGTGTAGTTTATCATATGTAGTCTCTGCTTTATTTAGATATGTCCTTTCTAGTCCTAGTTTCTTTAGAACTTTTATCATGAAGACATAGCTTGTTCAGATGACTTTCTGCATTTATTGAGGTAACTTTATGATTTCTAGGTGTATCACATTTATTGTTTTAAGTATGTTTAACAGACAATGGTGAAATGAAACCAATGTGGTTATGATGTGTGATATTAATATGTTTTGGATTCACACTGAGAGACCAAGGAGAAGTCATGTGCTGCATCTGCCTTCTGTGACCTCGCTTAGTGGCTGGACAGTGGTGCTGCCATTTAAAATCAGACAGCCATTTTGACTCAGATGAGGAACTAGCTGACTAATGTGCTATTTTTGCTTCTGTGTCCATGCTTGCTTAGATATAGCCCCCCACCTCCACCCCCCTTGATTCCTGGGAAGCCTCCACTTCTAGGACATTCCAGAGATACCTATCCATGGAGGCTCCGGCCTTTTGCAAAAGATAAGTTCTGCAAACAGCTCTTGCAATAGGTTCTGCAAACAATTTACTACCTAAGATAAGTAAGCTGGAGTTCCCACATGCGCCCTCTCTGAAATTCCCGCGTGCACCCTCTTAGAACCAATCATTTTAAAAGTTGCAATATGATATAACCTTCCCTTTATAAACCCCTTTCCTCTGAGGATCGGGGCTCTCTCCCTCACTACCGCTGTGCCAGACTGTGGGGACGGAGCCCAGGCCTAGGCTTGCAATAAAGAAACCTGTTGCTTTTACATTCGAGTGTCTCGGCTTCTGTGGCAGTTCTCTGGGTGACTCCTGGGTGACCGGGGAACTTGGCTGCTGGTCAGGGGTCTTAGCATAACAACATGTGCAAGTATTTGATGAGAATTTTTGCAACTGTATTCATCAGATCAAGTTGGTGTGTGTGTATGTGTGTGTGTGTGTGTATTTGGTATAAGTGTAATACTGGCTTTGTAGAAAGAGTTTCTTCCCTTCCTATTTTGTGAAACAGTTTGAAAAATCATTTCCATTAGTTTGCTTTGAGGAAGAGCTAGGCTGGCCTCAGATTCAATCCTGCAACTTCTAGCTTATCAGTGCTGGAACTATATGTTTGGGTCACCACACCATAGTGTGTTCCTTCATTTCATATTATATGTTGATTTTGTTATGTCCATTTTGTTGATACTAGTATATAATAAACTGTATGCAGTTAATTATATAAATTTTAATTTAACATAGTTGCTATAAAATATGATAAGGTAGAGAATGAGATAAAGACTATCTTTTCTCTGATGTCATTATTTCCTTCACAGTTTGGACACAATTAATAAAGCAGGTTGAAAGTCTTATCTGCAAATCTTAAAAAAAAAGCTCACCACTGCATTAGTTTACAATGACTATTTCTCTTTATCTATTCTATGCCACACTTTTCCTTTTCATGGAGACTGATTTTTAACTCATCTTGGCACTCTGGTTAATAACCTGTATGGGATAATAATTATGCCCCTTCTCTGAGTGATGTTTATTTTATTTCTAGCAAGTAACTAAGTGACTAGAAATTCCATTTGAGTCTTAAAGACTTAATTTTGTTCTTTGATAAGTCAGGCCTGTTTTTTTTTAATTTTTTTTCTACTTTTTGGGTGTGGTTTTCAAGACTTAGATATGATTTTTCTTCTGGCATTTGAACTAAGCTTTTGAAGCCCTTGACCTTATCTAATTATTCAAACAGGATATCATATTCAATGCCTTCCCGGCTGTGTGCTCCCTGATGTCTGTACATTTCTTTCTACCTCAGAGAATCCATCTTCTAGCAGAACTCATAGGCCGTTACAGCAACAATCAGACCTTATCTACCAAACCGGGGTAGCTCTTGATGCAGACTCTAGAAAAAATCTCTGTCCATGTTTCTCCTGGTGTCCAAGTTCTACAAATTAGAACCTTTTCAGGATCTCTTGTCTCTGTTATCTCTGCTACCATAACAGAGAGTTAGATAAATTGTGGGACTTTCTGACACATTTTTTGTCATTTCTTAGAACTTATGGTGATGATGACATTTGTTTATTGCTCTTTTTTATTAATGCTAGAAAACATACTTCATATGTTCTATACAATATCACAACTTTTTATGAAGAAAAAACATGCAATGCTAAATACTCTATCATGACCAAATGAAAACCATATCTGTTTCTGAAAGGTGATCACCTAAGTGGATAGCAATTCAGGATGCTCCTTTAGGATATGTTTTCCCTTGTATATCTTTTGAGTTATTTATATTAAATATTTAGCTAAATGATCAAAGGGTCTTTCTATTTTTGAACTATTATTTCCAAATAATTTTTTTAAAGTTTCACAAATGAAACTGAAAACTCTTGTTTATTTCTTATCCTGTTTCCAAAATGTTGACATCTGACATACCACAATGTAATTAATTGTCAAGCATAGGAAATAAGTATTTTTAGGTTATTTTAAACTAAAAACCTTAGAGATTATCTGGAGAGAAAAAAGCATGCCAACTTTATATGTAAAAATGCTATGGTTGTTGTTATTATCATTTAAATGGGTATTTTGTGCCAAAAAGTCTCTGTGGTTGGTCAAAACAACAGAAAAAAAGTTCATTAAGGAAATGAATTCAAATCAAATTTTGCTTCTGTTAGGTTTTGGTCTGCTGCAGAAGTAATTTACAAGCAAACAAAAATGATCACAAAGAGACATCTTTTAAATGTGTTAGTTTCATTTAATTCTGAATTTATCATAGAATATATTGCCTTCCTGCTTCCAAATCTATGCCATTTTCATAAGAGATCCTCATTCTCAGGAGGAGAAAGCCGGTACTGCAAATGACATTCCCAGGAAACAGACTGTTTGAACTGGTCTGTTTACTGGTAGCAAAGAGAAAGTCTCCAGCTGATCCCTTTGATTTCCCTAGCTGGTTTGTTTGATTACCCTCATATGGATAGTGCAGAAACCATATGGGGAGAATTTGCTTCTTTTGAATTTTCAGCTGAAACCTGGGGGGATGCTTAGATCTTACAGTGCATAAGTAAACAAGAGGGAACACCACACAATGTTCATTGCAGGGTATGGAATGCAGTTGGTAGCACTCAGAATGAAAAGGCAGACTCTCAGAAATTAGGGAGCATGTCATTTTTGCTGAAAGATATTGGAGTTTCTTTTACTTAGTTTTTAGCTTTTGATACTTTGTTGGTGGGTTTCCATAGTATCGCACTTATTTTCCTTCATTTGATGATGTTTCTTGTAAGACCAATGTAATCTTATAAATTATGTGCACAGTTTTAAATGTCTTCATTCCAGTCAATGTAATTAACGATAAATCACACCAATGTAGTAGTACATTTCCAACTAACAGCTGAATACATCAATTGACATATATATATATATTTTAATTACATGTCTAATGTGTTTAGGTAGGGTTTCATATTTTATGAAGTTTATGATGAAAAAAGGGAAAATGTCTTACTGAATGTCTTGACTTTGGGAAACACTTACTTTGACTTGGGTAAAGGACAGATTAGATAGAAAATAAATAAGTCTGCTATTCTATATTACCACCATGGTGCCCAATGTTTCAAGTGCTTCTGTTACACTAAATAACTTACCGTAGTAGGCATAGATCCCAGATAATAAGGTCTTTGTCATAAAATGTAATCTTCACTTTAAATGTTACTTATAAGTCCTGTGTCACCTGTAATTCTGATTGCCGCATTACAAACTGAAGGCTACTGTGAAACTATCGTGAAGCCCACTGCTTTTCTAGAATGATTCACAGCAATCAAGATACCACTTACATTTCTGGTTATTCATAAGGGATACAACACCATAAAGGAAAGTCAGATTATGCATACAGCATGAATGAACAGTGTAAGCATACTCCTAGAATTCCATGTTTATCAGCCTGGAAGCAGTTTATCCCCTGATATCTTGGTTTGATTATGGAAGATCCATTATGTAAACATAGTTTTCTAAATCAACATTCATTAGTCATTTTACTTCATTCCCCTTTGTAGACACTAGTATTTCACTGAAACTTATAATGTTGAAATCATGGCTTGGTCTCTCTGACAACCAGTTTTCATTTTGAACCTGTCTAGTGCAGTCAGTGGGTGACCTCTCACTAATATTTCAAAGCCTATAATGTCCCAAAGGTTTTAGAAAATTTATGCCAGTGATTGAGAATAAAGGCTGGAGATTTATTTTATTATATAACAATGAATTAAAGTTTTTATTTTTTTCATAGAGTGGTTGAGAAAGTCTTTGGAGCTGGAGAGATGGGTCAGTGGCTAAGGTACTTGCCTACAAATCTTAACTACCTAGCATTGATTCCCCAGTTACCATGTAGAGCCAGATGCACAAACTGGCACATGCATCTGGAGTTCATTTGCTGTGGCTGAAGGACCTAGCATACCCATTCTTTATCTGTGTTTCTCTTCTCTATGTCTCTCTCGGGCTGCTTGCAATGAATACATAAAATATTTTTGAACATGAAAGTACTTTCCTCCCAAGATAATAATTGAGCAGATGTTAGAACAAAGAGATAGATAAGTTTAAATGGCTTCATAAAGAGTGTGGACCAAGAGCAGCAAAGATGGGCAGAGAAGAGAAAATAAAGGGAATGTCAATTATGAGATCATAGAAGTATTAAAGGTACAGAGCTTCTTTACATTATGGACCATGGGTGTGGTCAGTGAGCACAGCATTTATAAGTCTAATAATAGTTTATTTTGATCAGTATTTTGAATAGCTCATTCTGACAGCTGCACATTAATAGATTGTGGGAGCCCAAGAGTGGAAGCTGTGAACCATTCTTTTTCCCAGCACTAAGTGTATGGATATATATTCTTGACATTTTGAGAGTTTTGAATAATGGAAAGAAAACTTGTAGCTGAAATGATAGTTCCTCTGGGAAGTTTTGTATGAATTATTATTCAGAGTTAAGTGTATTCTCTTCCTGGCCCATAGAACATCATTTTCAAATGTCTATTAAAAATAGAACCTACTGCATTTTTATGGTTATTTGATTATATGTGTACGACTACCATTAGGAGATGATAGGTCTCCAGAGAACTGACTCTGAGTTTGTACATCTTTCTGCCTGGTGGTTATTATATTGTAAGTAATCAATAAGTTCTATTGAATGTGTGAACGAGCTCAGGCTCGGAAGTGTTTCTTTGCAGACTTAAAATATACAGCTTTTCACACTGCTTGTTTTACTGTGTTATTTTTGGCACAAAGAAGGCATAGTTTTGAAATTAAATCTACTTCTTCTAGCCCACATATTGAACTATAATCAATATATTCTTGAGATGAGAGATAGTAATGACTCCTTTTACAGATTTGTACATTCTAGCAATTTTATGACCTTTATATTCAACTCTTCTCCCCTTATACTTTTAATTCAACATACTGTAGTGCCATGTGATAAAAATCTTTATTCTATACCATATGGTTGACAGTCTTCTATGGCATTCAACAACTAGGAAAAAATTGAGGAAGAAATAAAAGAAACACATTCCACTCCACATGTATTTTTCTGTTACTATTTGTTTAAAAAATAAGCAAACAAACTTATAGCTGCCCATTACAACTGAATAAAACATCAGAAAGAATAAATAAATATTATTGTGCTATATTTTACAACTCTACAAAATTCTAGGCTATTTTGTATTTAATAATGCAAAATTAGGGGCTGAAGAGATGGCTTAGTGGTTAAGGTGTTTGTCTGTAATGATAAAGGATCCCAGTTTGATTCTCCAGGACCCACGTAAGCCAGATGCACAAGGGGGCACATGCATCTGGAGTTTGTTTGCAGTGGCTGGAGTCCCTGTCACACCCATTCTCTCTTTCTCTCTTTCTCTCCCACTTTCTGTCGCGCAAATAAATAAATAAATAGATAAAATTTATAAAAGATTGCAAACTTGGGTGGGAGAGATGGGTTAGTGGTTAAGGTGCAAAGACTAAGGACCCATGTTTTACTCTCCAGATCTCCCATTAGCCGAATGCACAAAGGTGGGGCAAAAGCAAGGTCGCATATGCCCAGTAGGTGGAGCAAGCCTCTGGAGTTTGACTGCAGTGGCTGAGGCCCTGGTGTGCCTTTTCTAGCTTGTGCTCTCTCTCTCTCCTCTCTCTCTCTCAAAAAAAAAAAAAAAAAAAAAAGAATACAAAATCTCCCTAGAATAATCAGTAAATCAATAAAACAAAAACAATTGTAGCAAGTGACAATATGAGATAGGTAATTACAGTTTACAACTATCATATCTCAATTTCTGTGTAAATGTTCATTTATGTCTAGAAATACTGTAGCTTATTTTAATCTTCTCCATTAACACTACTCACTTTACAATAACAAATTATGAGAAGAAATAAGAAAACATAAAATAAAAATATATTTAAATCTTTCCTAAAAGCAAATATTCATGAAAGAGTTTTTATAATTTCAAATTTAATTAAAAGCAATCTCTATTTTAAAACAGTATACCGGGCTGGAGAGATGGCTTAGCGGTTAAGCGCTTGCCTGTGAAGCCTAAGGACCCCGGTTCGAGGCTTGATTTTCCCAGGACCCACCTTAGCCAGATGCACAAGGGGGCACATGCGTCTGGAGGGCTGGAGGCCCTGTCACGCCCATCCTCTCTCTCTCTCTCTATCTGCCTCTTTCTCTCTGTCTGTCATTCTCAAATAAATAAATAAAAATATTAAAAAAAAAACAGTATACCTTTGTAAAAGATACTTAGCAGTTAAGGTGCTTGCCTGCAAAGCCTAAGGATCCAGGTTAAATGCTCCATTACCCATGTAAGCCAGATACACATGGTGGCACATGATCTGAAGTTTCTTTGCAGTGGCTAGAGGCCCTGATCTGCTCTTTATCCTTTCACCCTCTTTTTTTCTCTCTTAAATAAACAAATAAAATATTCTTAAAAATTAAAGTAAATTTTATTTTTCAAAGAAGATATAGCATCTAGCATCCAACATGAAGTTTAAAAATTTTAATTTTAAATTAGATATAGTATACACTTAGTATATCTGTGGTATAATTTTCATAAACCTGGAAAATATTTTAATAAATTTAAAATATTATTGAATCATTTATACATAAAATATTCTCAAATGAGAAGAATCTTAGATGTTACTATTACAGTTCAATGCATGTTATATTTATTAGTATAGTTTTTGAATAATTATGTTTGTTACAAAACACTTTGGTATCTTTAAAAAGGATTTCTTTTGTTTTAATATTTTATTTTTATTTATTTATTTATTAGAGGAAGAGAAGCAGAGAAATAGATTGAAAGAGAGAATTAGCACATCATAGCCTCCAGCCACTGCAAACTCCAGAAGTATGCACAACCTTGTGCATCTGGCTTATGTGGGTCCTGGGGAATTGAACCAAGGTCCTTCAGCTGTGCAGGCAAATGCCTTACCCACTAAGCCATCTCCCCAGCCCTCTATATTTTTTTTCTTTTTTTTTAAATTTTTTATTTATTTATTTGAGAACAACAGACACAGAGAGAAAGACAGATAGAGGGAGAGAGAGAGAATGGGCGCGCCAGGGCTTCCAGCCTCTGCAAACGAACTCCAGACGCATGCGCCCCCTTGTGCATCTGGCTAACGTGGGACCTGGGGAACCTAGCCAAGTGGAAACTACCATAATAAAGGAAATTACAAACATCAAGACTGTATGCATGCTTCTCCCAGTTTTTATTTCATTTTGAGTGGGACTTACACACTCGTCCTTCACAACAGGGTACAGAAGCATAACTAATGTCACATTTTTCTATATCTTCAAGGGATAAAATATTGCATGCTTATAAAATACATAACCACTACTGGTAACACTCATCTGATATTATTTTAAATTAAACAGCTATCACTAGATCCATTGCATTTGATTTTTTGTTTTGTTTTGTTTTATTGAGGTAGGGTCTCACTCTGGTCCAGACTGACCTGGAATTAACTATGTAGTCTCAGGGTGGCCTTGAATTTATGGCAATCCTTCTACCTCTGCCTCCCAAGTGCTGGGATTGAAGGCGTGCACTACCACGCCCAGCTACATCTGATTATTTTTAAGCAGGGAAACCTTTCCACAGAATTATAAATTGAACTACTGCTCTCCATAGAAGGACATTCATTCCTTTAGGCTTATTACCATTGTTCTAATTTTGTTTTAATGTGGTGAGTCACTCAGTTGAAATCACCTGACTTGTTTTTGCATCATGTTCTGCAGGGGTTTACTGCATGAGATTAAGAAATCAATGTGTACACCCAGGTATTCAGCCATTTCTCTCCCATGAGTCCATAAAAGCTTATACATTTCTACTTAGTGAAGCCTGCTGAGGCAGCCAGAGCAGTTACTTTTGCTCTGAAGCAATTCTAAGCATCCCTCAGAAGCAGCCTTCCCTGGGGCACAATTACGAGGATGCTTCCCCTCTGCACAGAACCGCTTTTTAATTGCTTTAAAGGCACTGTAATTATTTTGCTCTGACCACTGTGGGTCCTGGGTGCACAAAGGTTACTAGGAATGGCTCACTATTTTCTCTTCAACCCTGTGTTAAATAACAAGTGTGAAGCTGGTTGGACTATGTTATTGTTTCATTAGGGGGTGCCACAAAACACAGAGAAGATAAAAAATACTACCTGGACAACAATGACATTAAGTTGAACACTCAAGATACATAATTCTCTTTGTTTTATGTGAGATTCAGCAAATAGACTAAAAAGCGTATTTGCCCAAATATTCTATCAATCTCATTACCAGGGAAATGGAAAGGAATAAACACAAAGGATTTTTTCTATACTAAATTTTAATATACAGTGTGCTTGTTTTGTTCTTGGAAGCCATTTTTTTCACACATCAAAGTTCTATCTTTCATATAAAGAGGCCAAAACAACTAGAGCTATGCACTTACAATACTCTTTTGACTCAAATACTTTTCACATATTCTCTACAAATCTTTTTTTTAATCCTCTATGAGTCTTATTGACTTTCTACTATTTAACTTAATGAACATAATACATTTCACATATAGTTTAATTAATAGAGCAAGGAACTTTCTGAATACACACACATATCATATATATATATATACATATATATATATACATATATATATATACATATATATATATATACATATATATATATATATGTATATATATATGGAGAGAGAGAGAGAGAGAGAGAGAGAGACAGACAGAGAGTAGAATATGTATGCATACATATGTATATGATATATATATGTATGTATATATGTATATGTACCATATATGTATGTATGTATATATATACACACATATGTATGTATGTGTGTGTGTGTGTGTGTGTGTATATATATATATATATATATATATATATATATATATACATACACATAATATGTGCATAAAGAGCAGAAACATGTACATTATGGTACTGCTCTGTCCCTGTGTCCTCTGAATGGAAACATTGCCTCCTGGAGATTTGTTCCTATAGGTTTAAGAAGTAAATGAAACGGAACAAGGCTAAGGAAGTAAACAAAACTCTGAAGTCTCAGGAAGTTCCTGAAATTGACGAAATCCATAGGTCCTTCCCCAGGACATGCTAGCAGTGACAACTGCTGATTGGAATGGACTCTAGGTCTAGATGAACTGCCTTCAGGCCATGAGGGCGCTCAGGGCCCCAGCTGTCAGGAGAGTTGTCTGAGCTGAGTTGAGCTTCTACGTTATGTAGTGTAGCAGACTGCTTCAGGTTCACTGAGATGAGCTTCTAGACCAGGAACAGTTATGGGAGAAGGGATATTTACTGAAGCTTACAGATCCAGGAGAAGTTCCATAAATGGCAGAAGAAGTTGGCCTGCATTCACAGGACCAAGCAGAGAGAGAAGCAGAAGCCAAAATCTACACAGCACAGCACCTTCAGGAACTCCAGCTAGCAGACTTTGCATATCTTTAGATTGAAATATGAAACCCACCATCTCCACCTTAAGATCCACCCAGTGACACTGCCTCCAACCAGGTGGCTGCAGATGCAAACTACAAACAATAAAAAACTGAATATATTGGAGGCCATCTATTCAAACCACCATATGTAGTTACCTTTGAGTCATCTGTCTTAACCTGATAAAACTCACTGTTTCTATAAACTAGAATAGGATGGAATACTCTGTTTTGTATGTCCAAAGGACCCTATCTAGTATGAATTTATGTTTCTTCCCATCTTCCTAGGAAACTTCACATATCATAGAATTAAAGACTTAACTGGTGATGTCATTTCATCAGATATCTTATAACAGGATAGACATTCTTATAACACTAGAAAACATATATAATGGACCAAAAGATTATAATCAACTTCAAAGTACTACAATTTAAAATTACCCTTTATTGTAGTCATATGTTACTCCTATAATAAGGAAAAACATTTGTTTTCATCTGACACCATGGTTACAACAGGATCTTGGAAACTGGTAAATTATACTTTCCCTATTATTAATCTAATGGTTATTTTGCAAGCCTCGCCTTGCCCACATTAACAGTTCTTGTCACAACGAATAATCCTCTTTTTTCAAATGTGTCATTTTGTAGGTTAAAAAGTATTTAGAACACTTGTATAGTTTGTGTCTTGATTGCTCTCTCTTGGTTTCATTTGATTTCTCATTTTCACTCTCTAATAGTTGGAGTAGCCTAAGGATTAATTCTTTCAGCTTTACATTTATCAATAAGTGATAAGGTACTCAAAAACTCAGTGACTGAATGCAAATTGTTTGTTCTGTGCTTCTACTAATGTAGCCTAGGGTCTGCTGGGTTTTCCTGCGCCCTCACTTGTGATTGTTAAAGTGGTGTGCTGTCTGACAGGAGGAAATGTCCAAATAAAAATGTCAGAAGTATGTGTGTTATCTATGGGTCTTGCTTTGCCCTTCCTTCACCTTCTACTGGCCAAAGCAAGTCATGTGCTGATTTCATTTCTTGAAATTAGCTTAGAGAGATGTCTCTTAAAAGCAGTGTGAAGTCACATTAGAGAAGGGATGGATATGGAAAATGTAAATAATGAGGAACATACTTTTCAGTAATACCACATTCTGCATTTATTTCTACAGTAATAAGATTTGGAACTATAGATGGCCTAGAACACATCCACTTGCTGATAACTTTCAAATTTATACCTGAAACTAACACATCACCCTGGAACCACAGCCTTCTATTACCTGTTTATTTCTTGTACTTGAATAACGTGTAATATTTCCACATTCAAAATAAATATGTTCAAGTTGTAATTTATCCGTTTTGCTCTACTCCAATATCCCTCCATACCTCACGCATTGCTATCTGTACCCTTCAGTTACTGAGATCCAATAGCTTGGAGGGATGCTAACGTCTTCTCTGCCCACCCCACACACATTCCACATCTGATGTCAAAAGACAATACCTCTATGTTTGAAAATATACTATATTCATGACCCTTTCTCAAAAGCTCTGGTCTTTGATTTCCAAATCACAATTATCAGTCAAGCCAATTATTAAATATTTTCTTCTTTTTTCACAAGTCTCTAAATATGCACTTTGTAAAACCATCCATACATCCTCTTCCAAAACTTGAGTCCAATTATATCAGTTTTCTCAAAGTCTCATAAGCCTCATAGGTCTTAACTCTCTTATTTTGAAAGCCAATATATTCCTAATTATCTCATTTGAAGTCTCATATTAATTACTTGACTTGAGCTATAATGGAAACTATATTCTACATGACTTCCCTTTTGGTACCTTAGTTGAATTCTCTCTTTGAAATTATTCTGTTTAATTTAAAAACATAATTCATTCCTTCATTTGTCAAATTTTATAAAAATATATTTTCTAAAGAAATGCTTTCCTTCCCAAAGACAGGCTCTGAAATGAATGCTTGCTTTCTTACAACCTTCCTTCTAGAGTACTTGCTTGTGTCTTTTCTGTCTGTTGATTAACAAAGTTCAACAAAATACAGGGAAAGAAAAAAAAAAAGAATTTAGTATACTTCACACCTCAATTAGAAAACCACTTGAAAATAAGTTTCTTTGATCTTCTTATATATTTCCTGTATTTGGAGTTCTTGGCACTAACAAGATATTCATTATATTTGAAGATAAATCTTTAGCCTAATAAAACACATATATTCTTGCCATTTTTATAATAAATAAATTGGAGAAACATAAATCAGAAAACATATAATAAAATAAAAATGTAAAATAAGTGAATAATATGTATAGAGTGCTCATCAGTGAGATACATAATCTTTAAATTCATGGTTAATGACTGACTATGAATGATTTTAAATATGTATATTTCAGTGAGAAGAATTAATTCATATTTTATTATAATAACTTACAAATTTGAGGACTTCTTGTGATATTTAAATATGTCACTTAATGTAGCAAGAGAAATGTAAAATTATATGGTTTAAGGCATAAAATTATATGTATGGAAAGCAAGACAAAAGGATAAGTAACATATAGAATTAATTATTGAATTTTTGTAAAATTAATGAAAGTCCCATAGTCACAAACTCAGGGAATGGAATAAATTATGAGTGGAAACACAAAAGAAAACTGCAGCCAGGTACACCATGGCTTTATTACTGTAAATCAAAAACCAAGAAAATCATGTCCTGAAATAATAGAACAATTACCTTTAAGTTAACAACAATATAGATAAAAAGCTGACAATACTGAAAGTTAATGACATTCAGAATGAAACAGTATATTTTTCTAAGCACTGAGGAAAAATCACATTAAGTATTCTATTATTAATAATATTAATAATTAACATTAGTAATATTTAAAGGCAAGTGAAATAAAGATAACACACAAATAAAATTGCCATTTATTGGGGCTGGGGAAACATCTTAGTGCCTTAATCACTAAGCCATTCCTCCAGCGATTTTTAATTTTTTATATTTTATTTTATTTATTCATATACAGATTATATATATATATATGTATGTATGTATTATATAGTCCCACAAACAAGTTGATTTAATTGTATTCTAGGAGTACAATAATGTGGTGATCATGTTTTTGCTGTCTTTCAAGGAAAAACATATAAAAACAAAAATGCAGTTAAACAATTCAAAGAGAGTACCATTACATATTAAGTCTAGTTTCTCTTTATAAAATTTAATCAAGAAAAGAATTTTCTTCATTTCTAAATGATTGTCTACTCACATCTCTAGACTACATAAAAATACTATACATGGAAAATTCCAAAGAAATAAATCTGAAATGTTACATATAGCTTTGAAACACCTAAGAACATCATCTAAAATAACTTTTTATTATCAGCAACATATAGCACAATATATTTACAAATGCGTGATTTCCAATCAATTAAAACATCAGAACATATTACCTGATCACTAATAAAGAAGTTTTTTGTTTGTTTGTTTGTTTGTTTTCATTTACTTTCATCTGTTTCCACTAAATTATTCCCACCTAACAGGAAATTCTGGGTCCACTTACCCTCCATTGCTACTGTTACCACTGTGCAATGGGACCAAGGTGCTTCCTCCAGAATAATAGAGTATTATTTCAACAATATGTAGTCATAAAGCATTTATAAGAAGATAATAAAATTTCACTATTTTATCCCATTTCAGATATGCCTAGGTATTTAATTTAAACTGTCTTTTAAAATAATCATGCTCATAATTTACTTCTAATTCTAATTATTGAGCCGATAACTTTAATATTTGAAGAGATAATGGAACCTAAAGAACTTTCATGTTCATTATTGGGTTTCCTGTCAGGATTATCTTGCGTCAAAGGGGGAAGATGGGAAAGCCAGGCTTCTTAACGCCTGTGCCTATAGTCTATTTAGTGTTTATCGTCACTGCTGTAAGGATTGTCTTCCTTTCAGTTACTAATTCTAAATTCCTTTTTATATTCTATAAATTAGATGTGTGTTTTTCTTTCTTTTCATCTTCTTTTTTGTTTTGGGGGGAGAGGGCTTTGTTATTCTTGTTTCTTGAGAAAGTCTAATGTACCTGAGCTGGATAGGAACTCCCTATTTGACTTAAAAGAAACTTGAATTTCTAGGTCTGCTTCAGCGATGAGGTCTTGGTAGTCTCTGTCTCTGGATATCTGATTTGGTAGCAGCTGATTGTTCTTTGTGTCTATCTCCTTCATCCTTGTGCTGGTACCAGGCTCAACAGGAAAGCAGCACACTTGCTTGTTTCACCAATTATTTTTAGATTCAGATGGGGCCTATTTGAGGTAAGATGGGGTCGTTCTCTCCTTACTATCTGCATCTATCTGAAAAAGAGAGGCAGATTCTCCAAGGGAGAATAAAGTTAGCACCAGATAAATGGGATAACCATTATGATTTTAGAGAGAATTTAATAGGTGTAGGCCCTCTGTAGCCTACGTTTGGTGATAGTTTGATAATGGAGAGCAGACTCATTTTTTGGATATGGTTTGACTTGTTTCTCAGCTCCAGCTAGGGGTTCCATTCCACTGAACAGATCAGTTAAGCAAATCAAGAGCAGCTGGTTTCCCATCATGGCTGTGTGCCATTATTGCACTTGTGTGAGCATCATGACAGGTTATTTGCTGCTAAGTACATTAGACCATGAGTTGCTTGGACAAATATTCATCATTTTCCCCCAGTCGCCCATGTAGAACCTTCTGGCACTAGACATGCTAACTGTCTGGGGACTGACTCTCTTTCAGCTTCCAGCCATGTCACTGCATATTACTTGCCAACAGAATATAGTGTCTTCAGCAGTAGGGTCTTACCACTAACCTTTGGTGGGTCATCAAGTACTCTGACAGAAATCTGTCATTCTTTTAGGAAACCTTGTAGATCTTTCTGAACACAAACTCATTGTGGATGAAACCTGCTGGTACTGGGAGTTACAGGTCAGTTCCCATGAAGAGAAGGCAGAAAAAGATAAGTAATATACAAGAGTTAGAGAGAAGAGGGAGAGGGAGAGGGAGAGGGAGAGGGAGAGGGAGAGGGAGAGAGAGAGAGAGAGAGGGAGGGAGGGGAGGGAGAGGGAGAGGGAGAGGGAGAGGGAGAGGGAGAGGGAGAGGGAGAGGGAGAGGGAGAGGGAGAGGGAGAGGGAGAGGGAGAGGGAGAGGGAGAGGGAGAGGGAGAGGGAGAAAGAGAAAGATTAATGTCAGTCTTCATTATACCCTATTCAGAACCTTGTGACTCAGGTGTTCCTTCTAAGGGCCTGGTGAAGGTTCAACCATTTGGTCTGTCATTTAGGATGTAGAATTTTATGGTACTATTTCCATTTGGGTCCATATTTGTATCCCCCACCCCCTTTCTCGCCCTCTTCTCCCTCCCCACCTACCCTATTGTCTGGTCCTTGATATGCTTGCTAGGAAAGAATATGTTCATGTGAGGGTTTTTTTTTTTTTTTTTTCTGCCAATTCTTTTTTTTTTTCTTCCCAAAATTCTTTTCTTTTAGTCTTTCTGATAACAGAATTGTTATCAGTAATTTTCTGATAGTCTCGACCTATCATTTATTTCCTATTACTATTTCCTGTCACTTGACCAGGAGACTCACTTTGAGCCAGGTAATTTTTGTTTGGCACATCAATAACTTCCTGGAGTCTCTTGAAGAATTTGAATATTTTAACATATGTGTGCTTCTGAACTGTCCAGGGCTCTGTCACTGTCACCCTCCTTCTGTACTGGAAACAAAGTGCCCTATCACTTTGATTTCTCCATGTGCTGAATTTCACTGAGAGACTTTAATCGCTGGCTCTATTTTCAACCTTCAATGCAGAGTTCAGCAGATTGGGGCTCAGTGGGAGACTTCTCCAGAAGGTTTTTTTTTTTTTTTTTTTTTTTTTTAATGCACAAGTACATCCTCTTCCCTTTCTGTAAATTGTCATTGCATAGCTCAGTAAAAATTCAGGTTTACCAAAGAAAAGATGAAAGTGGATCTCATACAATACTTATATTAACTCATTTTAATTTTTTGAAAGCATAATGCCCCCCATAGGCTAATGCTGTTGAGTGCTTCTTCGACTCTTCCCCTAGTGATGGTTCTATTCAGAAAGGCTGTGAATCCTTTAGAAGGTAGAGCCACGCAGGAGGATTTGTGTCCCTAGCAGGTGGGCCTGAAGGTGTTGTTTTCTGTTCTCACTCTGCTTCCCTTACCAGAAAACCTCTCTGGCCTACCATATCTTCCAGACCATGATGGACTTCACCTTGTAAAACTGAAAGTCAAATTAAATCTTTTTCCTTCCATGAGTGGCTACTGTGGGTAGTTTGTCCCAGCAATGACACAGTAATTGATATGGGGCTTTTAACCTCACCTCAGTGACAACTATGGAGCCACACAGTTGAGACCTACACACACACACACACACACACACACACACACACACACACAAAGTCAGAATTCAAATTCATAAATTTAATAAACATTAAGAGATTTGCTATATGTATAGGATGGCTGGCCTGTCTCTGAAGATAATAGAAATCCTTTTATTTTATTTTCTTTTGTTCTTTCAATATTATGCTGTTTTCTTTTATCTATACTGTTGTAGGGTTTTTTTTTTAATTCTTTCTTTCTTTCTTTCTTTCTTTCTTTCTTTCTTTCTTTCTTTCTTTCTTTCTTTCTTTCCTTTTATTTTGAGGCACTATCTGTTGCAACCCAGATTCACCTCCATCTTGCTATGTAGCTTATGAACTTGAACTCGGATTCTCCTGTCCACACCTAGCAATTCCTTGGTATAAGTAGGCATACGGCACCATGCTTAGCAGGTTTGGTTTTGGAGACAGGGTGTATAGATAGTAGGCTAGCTTACACCTTTTACTCTTCTGCCTCAGTCTCTCATTTTTTAACTACTGATGTGTACAACCTACTGTTCTTTATTAAGACAAGTTTATTAATGTCCTCAAAACACAAGCGTAAGCCATCACTACTCATATAGATTGAAGTAACCTTGTTTGAGATATTAATAACAATGTCATGACTTAAAGTATATATATGAGATTAGGAATGCATTCCTGGTTAATTAAGTGAATTTGGCATACATTGATCAATACTGAAATATGCTGATCAATTAAAAAATATTGTTAAGATAAGAGACATTTGAACTTGACGTTGGATATCTAAAAGTCTTCATATTCAGAATGTAAGAATTCTATGAAGCCCAAACTTATGAATGTAAAATTCTGTGAAAAAATATGTTAACAAGACACTGTGTAAAACAATTTTGGATAGCTACTTTTAAACATAGCAGGGTTGATTTTACTAGAATAGTATGTTCTTAAATACCTCCTTGTGTCATAAAAGTTCAGGTAATGTTAAAAAAAAAAAAGTAATTATGGACAAGAATGATTGAGCTTCCCTTAAGGCTGTCCTATCTGTCAAAGTATTCAAATGTCTCAATCTATGAGACAGATGGTGTTCTAGTTTCAAAAAAAGCCAACTTTGAATGGTATATCAAAGAGAGTAAAATGTGTGAAAAGTTTTTCAGTGAAAAACAGCTCCATTTTAAAAGATGTGCTAGTAGCAATCTTATTCATAGTGATTATAACTATGCTTATATATTATGATAAGATATATATTATACTCACTATAGTGATAAGCATTCAAATAACTATATAGTCAAAACTCAGGAATCATGTTGAAATTTGCTATACTATTAATCATTTTTGCTTCAAAATATTACTTGCTGTAACCTTATACAATACTTATAGTGCTAGGGAACCTTTGAGAAGCCTTCAAATTTAACAGGAAAGAACTGAAAATTATGTAAGTGAAATGTCATTTACATTTTTTAAAACAGCATAAGTCATTTTGGCTATAATATAAACCTACAAAATTAGTGCTATAGGGTATGTATCCACCTGGATAAAAACATTTGAGGGATTTTATGCGCATTGCAGAAATGACAAAACTTATAGTTATTACCTAAGATAAGTTATTTTAAAACTGATCTTTAGTTAACATATTGTTTTGGAATGAAAACTTGAATTTGCTATATCAATTCATTTATGTAATCCAAGTACTATCACTGGGTAATGCCCTTTTTGCTGTGCCTTTACTAAGTACATAATATGAAAACAATGGTATGAATATCTTCCCTGTCAGTCCATGTAATAATGTGCATGTGTGTATATTAACATAATTTCTCAGAATAGTCAAACCATGTAAATAATGCATGTATATTAATTGATGTACTAAAATATTACTCTGAGTAAATTCAGTCATTACACAGACAACCCTAAGAGTCATTGATTATTTGGCTAGAAGTATGTGTAGCATACTGTCAAGATTTGCTAATGCAGTACCACTTTCTAATCTACAAATGTGGTGTTCATGAACAAAATAAAGTGCTGATTCATGATATAGTCCAGCAATATCAATATTCAATCCATTTTATTCTGTGGTTCCTAAGACTGTTTTATCTATGCCACCTCACGTTCTTATAAAGGCATCTGTCTGACAGATTTGACTGACAGATCCACATGGATGCTCCTAGAAATTACCCTGTGATTATTTATTTAATGAATTCTATGTACACTTGTAAAAATACCCATAGATTAAAAATGGTGGTTGTCCTCTAACACATGGCAAATTTCAGGCTTTAGAACTCTTTCCTTTTTAATGAGTGGTTTTGTGGTTTCTCAAACTTGTAGCTGTTGTCACTGGTTTGCTGGGCCAAGTTTGGAATGGCCTGAAAAAAATATATTTCCAAAGGGGGAAAAAAAATACTAATTTCTAGAGTTGTGTTGGTTAGTAATGCTTTGTTCATAAAAATGCAGTGCAAGCTGGGTGTGGTGGCGCATGCCTTTAATCCCAGCACTTGGGAGGCAGAGATAGGAGGGTCACTGTGAGTTCGAGGCCACCCTGAGATTACATAGCAAATTCCAAGTTAGCCTGAGCTACAGTGAAACCCTACCTCGAAAAACCAAAAAAAAAAAAAAAAAAAGCAAAGGAAAAAAAAAATCAGTGCAATAGTTAGTCTGAGTAAATATCAAATAAGATGTGTTAGTACAATGAATTGTGCCCCCTCCAAGTGATACCATGCATTTCTATTCTTCAGCTCCTGAGAATTTGACATTATTTAATGCAGAGCATTTGGTGATGTAACCAAGTTGTCTTGAGGTAATGAGGGATAGACCCCAATTCAACATGCCTGGTCCGGATAAGAAACAAATGACAGACACACACAGAGGCTGCCTCCTAGGACAATAGAGACAACTATTGCAGTGATTCAGCTCTATAAGCCAAGATTGCCAAGCATTGCTCACTCTCAAGAGAAACATAAAAGAGACAAGAGATGGTTTTACTAGCATCTCAGGCAGAGCCTGCCCCTGCTTGTACTTGGGTGTGAGAGTCCAGAACAGTGAGATCATAACACTTTGATTACTTTAATCGCTCCAGCTAGTGTTACATTGTTGCCATCACCCTTGGGGTTTAATACAGATATAAATACAAAGGAAACATCACACTTAAATTTGTGACATGATATTGCACTGAAAATAGAAAATCCAACATAACTTCTTTTATAATATGGACAAAATCAACTTCCAGAAACAAATATGTTCACTATAAATGCAAAGTAGGTGTACATGGCTTTTTATGATGGGGAGAAACAAAGAAACAAAAACCAAGTGAGGATAAAAGCAAAAGAAAATATAAAACAAACGTTTCTTCATTATTTTAATGCACTAGAATCCTTATAAGATATTGTGCATCTGATTTATTAAATAATATAAAGGACAGGGTTTTTTAATGCTAAATAATATTAAATTTGTGAGTAGGAGTTAGAATGCATGATAACTTTCAAAGGGAAAAATGAGTAGCAAGATGGAGAGATTTGTATGACTCATGAGCATAAGTGAATATTTTGAAAGGATAGATATTTTACTAAGTAATGAGAAAGCAGTGCATTTAATAGATAAATACATACCTGAAGAGTGTGATATTTATCATAAATCCATCTATACACACCCACACCCACCCACACCCCACACAAACACACACACACATGTATATATAAACTTTAATAACATACATGTAAATTATACATAAAAATCTCAAGTATGTTAATGCAGAAGAAATCTCAGAGAAACATACCACTGGAGGACATTTGTATACACTGGTCTAGGCCAGACATTTTCATAGAAGCAGTCCATGTATACTGTGGAAGCACTGTAGGACAGAAACAGATGCAGAAGCATTTTGTCATAAACCTGAATGTCGTGTGTGTAGCCTTTAGGCTAGTTTAATATGATTATATTATAGGCGTAGATCAGAATGGGAGAGGGGCAGCATATGAGACTTCCAAGTTTGTATCCTAGGACATATATTTGCACCAGAATAGAAAGAGAGACAGTGTTCAGAACTAGAATAGAACTCCTGAGAATGGGATTAAGCTAGTGAACCGGGGAAAGCCATATACTCAAAAACATCAGGCCTCCCCTCCTATGGCCTCTTATAGTTCACTTACAAAATGCCCAAGTCTCCACAAACAATTTTATACCAATTCATATCACAGTCTGGTAGTCTGAAGTGGATAAAAATAATTCCAAAATAATGCTGGGCATGGTGGCACACGCTTTTAATCCCAGCACTTGGGAGGCACCCTGAGACTACATAGTGAATTCCAGGTCAGCCTTAGCTAGAATGAGACCCTATCTCAAAAAAAAAAAACAAAAAAAAAAAACAAACAAACAAAAATTCCAAAATAAAACTATACAATTTTCACTGTAGTTATAGAAAATGACTAAATATGTAGTTAGTTTAACAGTCTAAAAACAGTCTATATTTATGTTATTTATTTATTTTACTTTGTTTCATTAGTGAGGGGAATATATTCTTGTGAGTACACATTTTTGTGTGTCTGTGGACAGCTGTATTTGTGTATGGATGCACATGTATGCATGTGGGGGCCAGAGAACAGCTCTGAGTGTTACTCAGCAATACCATCCATCTCTTTTGACACCAGGTCTATCATTGGCCAGAAGCTCACGATTTAGGTTTTACTGACTGGCCAGTGAGCACCAGAGATGCTCTTGTTCCCCTATACTGAGATTATAGGTAAATGCCTTATGCATGCATTTAACATGGGTAGTGGGTTTTGAACTTGGGTCCTCAATGTTCAGTAAAAAAGCAAGCATTTTACTTACTGAGATCTCATGTAGCCACCAGATTCTAATTTCAGAGGTTAAAACAAGAAGGTTCGCTATCATGCCCTGGAGAGCAGATGAGTTAATGGTAAGATAAAGGCAATCAAAGTGACCTTTTGTCCTTGGAGCTGGCCAGTAAGCCTTTCAGGACATCAGTTCCTAGTATATATTCAAGCTCTTGAATGACTGGGGACTTAATTCAACTTGATATTTAAATGTGTGCAGCGTGTTGAAGTTGTGAGGTGATTCTGACTACAGAAAATTTTCCGTGAAAAATTCAACACCTTCATATATTAGCCTTGGCTTCAAAATGACAATCACAGCTGAAATTAAAAAAAAAAAAAAAAGTCTCATTTTATGGCAATCTGCCATTTCAGTAACTTTTAACCTTGATCTGTAGTTTGACACATCACTTTTTGTCTGGTGATTTTTAACACACTTTGTCCATGTCCCTTCTCTTATGTATGCTTATTTTTCAAATGGTTCACTAGACTGATGCTCCTATGTATACAGAAACATGTTTTTCTAAATAAATAAAGTGTGTTATAGAAATCCTTCTGACCAATTTGTGTTTGATTACTATTCGGTACTCATTCATGTATGTTTCTCTTAGAAACACACCCTGATATCTAAGGTAGACCACTTTACTTCAAATTTAGTCCTGCTAGAATTATTTATTTTCTATTAAAAGGTAATAGCATCAAACCTGGGAGTAGACATTTAAGGGTCAGTGATTATTTTAAAAAGACAAAGAAAATATAAACAGTGAAATATCTTTTCCTTAGGGACTGGAGAGACGGTTCAGCCGTTACGGCTCTTGACTACATAGTCTGTAGTTCATTTACAGTGGTTAGAAGCCCTGTTGTGCCCTCTCTCTTCTTGGAGATAAATAAATAAAATATATAAACAACTATGTTTTTTCCCTAACCAAGCCTTTTCCATTTCCAGCCTTAGAAAGAATCCCTAGTATCATTTGTTGACATATTAAAACAATTTCCTTGAATCCTATTGGATTAAAAATTGAAAACACAAAATTTTCCTTTAAATTTCCTAATGCACTTGCATTTAGAGATGGTTTTTCAAAGAACTAATGAGCTAAGCAGAGTTTACTGTTACAAACTTTTAGTTATCCATTTTCCTTTCTTACAGCTGCTGCTTTTAGTTTTAATTTTGACAAAGCACATTATTGTTTTTAGGCATTGTATTCCATTCCTTCAACATACCTCAGTGCCTGGAAAGCCATGAGGGCTTGAGAAATACTAAAAAAACAAGTGAGTCCCTTACACTGTTTTCCCAAGCAGTTTTTTTTGTTTGTTTGTTTGTTTTTGCATAGTTTTCCTGTAAAGGGAAATTTACAGTACAGACTTTGCTGTTTTCATTTTTTCATAATGCTTTCAGTTGTCAAGAAAGTTTCTCATAACTCGTTATTTAATCAATACCTATTAAATAAATAAATAAACCAAAATAATTTCAGGAAAGCAGGAAAATGAAGCACTTTAATTGTATAACAGTTTTCATTCATTTTACCAAAAATGACTAAATTTGAACTCAATGCCAATTATTTCAGCACCAGCACACTGATAGAAATAGCTGAAAAAGGAAAAAAAATAATTTTTTTCTTCAGTAAAGATCTATTAGGGTAGAAAACAATGCCATCTACATCTTGAAACTATATTGCTTATATTAAAACAGATATTACTATCCTTTTTTAATATTTTTATTTTAACTATTTGAGAAAGCAGAGTGAGAGAGAGAGAGATAAAGCAGGTGCACCAGAGCCAACACCTCAAACGAACTCCAGACGCGTGCACCACCTTGTGTATCTGACTTACATGGGTCCTGGGGAATTGAACCAAATTCCTTTGGCTTTGCAGGCAAGTGCCCTAACTACTAAGCCATCTCTCCAGCCCAGCTATAACTATTCTTAATGGTAGTATGTTAGAAATTAAATACATCCCTAAAAAATCTGGAATTCGTTTTTAGTGGCTGGAGGCTCATGCATGCCCATTCTCTCTCTCTCTCTCTCTCTCTCTCTCTCTCTCTCTCTCTCTCTCTCTCTCTCAAATAAATAAATAAATAAATAAATAAATAAATAAATAAAATAAAATATATTTTAAAATATTTTTAAAAAAGAAAAGTTACTCATCTAGACTATTTTTCTATAATCTGCTTTTCTCTTCTGAAGTAGTGTCCCATCATTCATATACATCACAGGATAATAAGGATGACAATGACTATTCAGAAGGCTATTGTGACTAAGCAGTAATTAAATGTAGCACCAATTGTCATGCACTGCTTCTGGTAATCTGCTAATGAGTTTGAGATTCACTCTCAATTGGATTATTGGGAAAACACTAGGATTTAAGTCTACTAGTTTGTGGGTGTTGATGAATGAGGTGCAATTGAAATTCTCACCTCCAGTGGTTATCATAAATGGCTGTATGAAGCAAAGATCTCACTCCAGCACTTCCAGTCAATCTGCAATGATTTCACTACTTGCAGAATAAAGAGAGCAGTTTCAACATATGGCATAATAGTGAATTGTGTATAGACAAAGCTTTTCTACACTGTTTGTCTAAAGAGAGAAATTGAGGTAATTCACTGTCATGTTACATTTAGTTTGATAGTCAAGGAATTTCCAAGGTTATTTTAAGGTTATATGAATACATGGAAAGTTTTCTTTATGTGAGATCCGTCCTTATATTTATTTGGTTAAGAATGTAAGGTCAATGGTATTGTGTGTTAGTTAATTTAAGTAATAAATTCCCCTTTTGATTAATTTATAGGCATTTGTTATCTTTTTAATCATTAAGATTATTAAGAAGCTTACAGATTTACATAATCCAAAAAAAACAAGTTTTGTATTCAATTAGAGATTATATTAATCATAAAATAGTTACAGAGGAAATTAACAGAAGAATTACAATATTTATTTTAACTTTTTATTTATTTAATTTATTAGTTTTCTGTTCAGCAAATACAGGCAGTTTGGTACCATTGTTTAGGCTCATCCATGATCTACCCCCTCCCAATGGACCCTCCTTGTTGATGTAAATGGGCCATGCATTGTGGAGTTAGCCCACAGTTATTGGTACGATAAATGTCTCTGCAAATCATGACCCAACATGTGACTCTGACATTCTTTCCGCCCCCTCTTCCGCAAAATTTCCCTGAGCCATGTTGGGTTCATTTTTGGTCTGCTTCAGTGCTGAGGTGTTGGGGGCCTCTGAGGCTCTGGCTCTCTGATTTGGTAGGAGTTGATTTTTCTCTGTGTTGGTCTCCTTCCCCTTTGTGCTGGTATCCGGTTCATCAGGAAAACAGCACCCTTTCTTGTTTCACCAATTATCCTTAATTTCAGTCTGGCACCTTTTGAGGTATATTGGGGCAGCTTTCTCCATAGGATCTGCATCTATCTGAAAAAGAGAAGCAGATTCTCCAATGGAGAGTAAGTTAGCACCTGGAAAATTGAGATAACACTTTTTTGATTGAGAGTTTAGTAGGTATAGGCCCTCTTGTAGCCCATGATTGATAGTAACTTGATCTTGGAGAGTGGGCTTATGTTTGGGTATGGTTCTGACTTGTTTCCCAGTTCCAGCTATGGGTTTCGTATCACTGAGGGGATCAGTTAGCCAAATCAAGAGCAGTTGGTTCCCCGCCATGACGGTGTGCCACTATTGCACTTGTGTGGGCATCACATCAGGTTATTTGTTGCTAATTAGGTTAGACCATGAGTTGCTTGGACAGATCTTGGTCATTTCCCCCAGTCGCCTATGTAGCACCTTCTGGCACTAGACACGCTGACTGTCTGAGGACTGACTCTCTCCTGGCTTCCAGCCATGCCATTCCATTTTAAGTGTCAGCTGCATATGGAGTCTTCAGCAATAGTGTCTAACCACTGACTTTGGTGGTTCATCAAGTACTCTGACAGAAGTCTGTCATTGTTTTGGGAAACCTTGTAGGTTTCTCTGATCAAAAGCTCATTGTGGATGGTAGCCCCAAGCTGGTAGTGGGGGTTACAGGTCAGTGCCCACTCAGAAATTGAGGAAAAACATAACTAATATACAAGAGTTAGAGAGGAGAGAGAGAGAAGCGAGAGGGGGAGAGGGAAGGAGGGACAATGTAGAAGATTTAGGTCAGTCTTGATTCTACCCTCTCCAGTGTCTTGTGGTTCAGGTGTTTCCTGTAAGGGTCTAGTGAAGGTTCAGCAATATGGTCTTCCTTTTAGGAAGTAGAATTTTATGGTACCATTGCCGTTTTGGTCCAGATTACTGTTTTCCACCCCTTCGATGCCCTCCCCTCCCTTCCCATCCATCCTATTGTCTAGTCCATGAGGTGCTTGCTGGGTATGTAAGGTATCTTGGGTAGATTCAGGTTAGGTGCTGTAGATGAGTGAGACTATGTGTCGATTTTTTTTTTTTTTCTTTCTGTGATTGGGTAAGTTCACTGAGAATGATATGTTCCAGGTTCAACCATTTTTCCTCAAATTTCTTTGTGTCATTTTTTGTTACTGCTGCATAGAATCCCATTGTGTAGATATACCACATCTTAGTTATCCATTCTTCTAATTATGGACATCTAGGTTGATTCCAGCTTTTAGCTAATCCGAATTGAGCTGCTAGAAACATGGTTGAGCAAATCTCTCTGGCCTGTGGTCTGAAGGTTTTAGGGTAGATAGCCAGTAAGGGTAAAAAGAAATAAGGGACATAGTCCCATTTTTAATAGCAACAAAAAAAATAAAATACATTGGAATAACGTTAACCAAGGAAGTAAAAGATCTATACAACGAAAATATAAAAACTCTCAAAAAAGAAATTGAGGAGGACTTGAGAAGATGGAAAGACCTCCCATGCTCCCAGATAGGCAGAATTAACATTGTGAAGATGACAATCCTACCAAAGGCAATATATAGATTTAACACAATTCCAATTAAAATCCCTACAGTGTTCTTCACAGAGATAAAAAAATGATCTCAAATTTCATATGGAAAAATAGAAGGCCTCGCATATCCAAACATATCCTCAGCAAAAGAAATACCTCTGGTGGCATCACCATACCTGATCTAAAGCTATACTGAAAAGCCATAGTAATAAAAACAGCATGGTACTGGCATAAAAACAGGAGTATAGACCAATGTAATAGACTTGGGTACCCAGAGTTTGGGTCAAGCAACTATAGCTACTTGATATTCGACAAAGGCCCAAACCATATAGGCTGGAAAAAAATCCAGCATCTTCAACAAATGGTGCTGGACAAACTGGATAACCACATGCAGGAAACTAAAACTTGATCCACACATTTCACCATGCACTGCACTCAAATCCAAATGGATCATAGATTTTTATTTTTATTTATTTATTAAAGATAGAGAGAAGGAGAGAGAGATAACATGAAAATGGGCATGCCAGGGCCTCTAGCCATTGCAAACACACTCCAGGCACATGCACCACCATGTGCATCTGGCTTACATGAGACCTGGAGAATTGAACTGGGGTCTTTAGGCTTCACAGACATGTGCCTTAATCACTAAGCCATGTATCCAGCCCAATACATTATTTAATAATGCATCTTTTGTCATAGAAAATTAAGTGAGGCTAAAGTAAGACAATTCCAGTTGATAACTGAGGTAAGCTTCAGTTGAAATTACATATTAAATAGGAGTTTCCAATTTAATAAGCTACTCAGCAAGGGACTGCATTTTATTTCATTATTGTTGCAGTCAGGTTCACATTATTGGTAGAAATCACCCAACCAAGAGCAGTTTGTAGGAAAACATAGGTTTATTTTGACTTGCAGGCTTGTGGGGAAGCTTCATGTTGGCAGGGAAAACTATGGCATGAGCAGAGGGTGGACATCACTCCCTGGCCAACATCAGGTGGACAACAGCCATAGGAGAGTGTGCCAAACATTGGCATGGAAAACTGGTTATAACACTCATAAGCCTGTCCCCAACAATACACTGGATCCAAAAGACGTTATTTGTCAAATCTCTATCAGCTGGGAATCTACCATTCAGAACACCTGTTTATGGGGACACCTGAATCAAATCACCACATTTTGCCCCTGTCCCCATAAACTGATAACCATCCGTGATTTAAAATGAAATGTACTCATCCAACTTTAAAAGTTCCCATAGTTTTTTATCAATCGTAACAATGTTCAGATATCTCCATAATCCAAGATATCCCCATAATCCAAGGTCTTTTAACTGAGCCATAATAACAAAAATTTCCCACAAAACCATAATGGCACAGAATAAACATTCACACTGCAAAAGATGGAATTGGTCATAGCAAACAAATATTCAATAAATACAAGAGTTAAAACAACCAGGGCAAATATCAAACTCTGTAGCTTCAAGTCCAACAACTCTACCCAGTGACAAATGTCCAAGTCTCATAATTCTAACCAGCAACAAGCCTCTGGCATTCCAATTCCACCCCTCCAGCTAGGCTTCTCACAGTCCTGGAAAATTTCATCGGGGCCGACAGCTTTCTTTAGCAGCCATCTTGTTGTCCCCGTATCTCCACTGGGTCTCCATGGCAATCCATGGTTCATACTCATGGCCTCATTGGGTCTCCATGCAGGCATGGAGCAAACTTGCTTGACACTGCTCATGGCCATTTCCAAAACACAAGACTGTGTTGCAAACTTAATGAACCTCTCTTTCCTGCATTTCTCATACTCCACAATACCAGATAGTATGCAATTTTTGTTAATTCAGGGGAGAATAAAGCAGACTTTGAAGAATATAACACTCCTTGAGTTCTCAGGCCCCTTCAGTAGAATCTACATTCTTCCTGTTGCCCCAGTGCAGGTCAGCTGGTCCAATCTCAAAGGCTGTAATCTCTCAAACAATTTTCAGGTGAATGGACAGCAGTTTAGGCCCAATGATTTTATTTTTTCTGTGCCATATCCCTCTGCTGATACCAGTTCATTTCTATGCAAAGCAAACCTGCACAACTTCTCAGGACCCAGGCATAACAGCAAGCTTCCCACAAAAACTGCTTCAATCCCAGTCCAG